>NC_092818.1:91081712-91356712 GCF_023375885.2 Dermacentor andersoni
GAGTGTGACTTGCGTATGCCGTCGATTTTAACATATGTTGGGACGTGGTCACTACCATGCGTTTCGTTGTCCGTGAACCATTTCACACTGGCACTGAGGCATCTTGAAACAAAAGTCAAGTCCAGGCAGCTGCTGTATGTCAATCCCCGCAGAAAGGTGGGACTGCCATCATTTAGGCAGCAGAGCTCATGATCCGACGCGAAGGATAGTACACGTCTTCCTCGACAGTCCATCTTTAAGCTTCCCCATAGCGGATGATGCGCATTGAAGTCGCCGGTAATAACCCATGGTCCAGGTGTCGCTGTTAAAATTGTACTTAGCCTTGCGCTGTCAAATCGACTCGAAGGTGAAATGTAGGCACCTATGAGCGTGAGTGCGACGTTCTTGCATTTTATAGTCAAACACACATACTGATTGTCGTCATCAGGTGCCACTGGGTGTAAAACATACGTGAAATCACATCTGATATAAACGATGACTTTGCTGCGGTCGGTACAGGTGGCAGACATGAAAGCTTCATATCCTGATAGGCGGATGGCGCTCTCAACGTTTGGTTCACAAAGGACGATTATTGGAAATTTGTTCTTAAAAACAAACGGACGAAAGTCCGAAATGCGCGATTTAATGCCTCTGACATTCCATTGGAAGATAGACGCTTCCTTGACTTCTCTAAGGAACGAATGTAGAGGAGCAGCCATGGTGCTTCTCAAGACCGGACAGTACCGGATACAGGGCATCCAGTATTTGAAGTGCGCCTCGAGCCGCCGGAGTGTGTATGGCGGTCAGTAGTGCTCGTAGCGTGTTCATAAGGGCCCTTATCATGGTGACAACTTGTTTGTCGTTGTCTTGGTTGCTGCCAGAAGGTGAAGCATGATTCGGCGAGCGTGCAACATCTTGTCGCTCCGCTGGTGGATCTAGCCGTGGCAATGGCGGCCACTCCTCGCTTGAGGCAATGATATTGGAGACTTTCTGCTGAGGAATCTCATTGCTGCTATTGCTAGTTGTATGCGTAAGTTTCTGGACTGTCAGTGGACGCGGTGCATCCTTAGCAATAGCAGTGGGTTTCCTAGATCTCCCACGACGTGAGCGTCGACGTCGCACCTTAGCGGCAGCCTCCCTGTGCGAGGAACCATCCCTGACCATTTGCCTCAAGACTTTCGCCTCATTTTTCACATGTGGGCAATTCTTCGAAGTTGCATCGTGAGAGCCCTGACAATTGGCGCACTTTTGGTTTTCTGCACGACAGGCGTCGGAGTTGTGCGACCCAGAGCACCGTGAGCACACGGCAGCGTTTGTGCAAACCGCACTAACGTGCCCTATCCTTTGACATTTCCTGCACTGAAGCGGCTTTGGCACAAAAGGCCGTACAACGTGTCGGAAGTGACCGACCTTGACGTGGGACGGTAGGCTGTCTCCTTTGAAAGTTAACTTGACACACTTCGAGTTTCCCAGGCGACGGGCTTGCAATATGGCAATTCCCTCTGTCGCCGGCTTGATGAGTATATGCAGGTCACCATCGCTTATGGAATTATCTACGTCATACACAACGCCGGCCGTAGAGTCGTGATGGTCTTGTTTATAGCAGCGTACGTTGATGCTATCCAGCACCTTAACGTTGCTCAGAATGTCTAGCGCGCTGCGGTTTGTGACATCTATAGCGAGGATGTTCTTACGGGCGTTGATCCTTATATCTTTGATCTGACCCGGAACAAGTGCCTCGAGTGATACAGATGTGGCTTGACGGTTGATCCGGTTTAGATTGTCGCTAGCAGCCACAGGCATATATAAGATGGTGAGGTCTGATGGCTTTCGCGGCGGGATCACAGTTGCCTTACTTGAGGAAGGAGACGTCCTGACGAGTCTTCTCTTTGCTTTGTGCTTCACTACGGGCACGAAGTCGCTGTCATCCGAGGTTTCATCACTGGTTCCTGAGTAGATCACAGTGTCCTCGCTGTAGGTGTCACTCGGGCGACTAGACCGCTTTCTCGGTGCGGTCGCTGTTGACGTACAAGGACCAGGAACCTCTCCAGGCGACTCCACGTCCATCGCCGTAGTTAAGGGAGTGGCGTCTCCCACAAAGTAGCTTCAAATTCTCAGAGACAAAAAGGCAGCGTTCCACACAGGACACTTCGTCGTCGTCTGTGTTTGTTTGTGAGTTTGTGTGAGTTTGTGAGTATAGGCAGGGCAGCACGCAGGAAAACGCGGACACAGAAGAGACACATAAATAAGGTACACGTTAGGTAGCCTTGTTTTATGTATCATTTCTTTGAAAATATTTCTCTCATCTTTCTCTTTTTTTTCTTTCTAACTTTTTTTTTAGTTGTTATGTTTCTACTGTGTTGGGGACTTCGAGGCAGTTGGCAAGCTGCCTTCAAAAAGTTTTTGAACCCTCGCACACCTCACTTACCTCGCCAAAAGACACATAAAAACTGTGACCACGTTACTCAAACCCTGTGGACTCACGGAGGACAAGATTATAGGCTTTGTTCGCACAACGGACGCAACCGCACTAAGAAGTGGCGTCGATTGTTCGCCACCGGACGCTTCTTGCCATGCCGCAACAAAATCACCGAATTTCGTGACCAATGCAGACTTTGCCTCGTTGTTTTTGTGCAGCTCTAGTTGCATGATGGTTCTCTTGCATTCCTTCTTCTTAACATTAGGTCGCGGTGTTTTACATAATTGCCACGGTTGCACGCGACAGGGAATTCAGCAAATATGTCGCTTTTTTTTTCTTCGAGCTCCTTTAATAAAAAGGCCCCCAAAAGTTACTCAAATCAGGTCATTGTACAATAATTCAGGGCCCAGGTGGACATCGTTTGCAAGAAAAACGAAAGCAAACGAAACGAAGCAACTGAATACTTTAATTACGTTCTTAGTTGCAGAGTTCATGGCACACGTTGACATCGGAAAGTTGAAGGGAATATTCAGAAATGGGAGGGGGGGGGGGGTCAGGTTCCCTGCTTCAACATTTCGAAGCGCCCACGTAAACCGCAATCGTTGGCCTCAAGTTATTTGTTGAATTTACCTGATTACGCCCGCAGCACTGCAAAGCGCGGCTCAGAGCGCAACCGCCGTGTGACGAAACAGGGCGACGTAAAAAGACGCTGACGTCGCACTTTCCTTCTCCTCGCGGTCTTATTCCGATTGGAGCCTGTGCGCAACTCCCGATAGTCACTACAGCGGCACGGGCGAGACAGACCGAAGTATCGAGCCATGCAGCCTAGCTTGATTTTACGCCGCCCTGCGACGTCACAGGAGAGTTGGGCCATCAGCCGCCCATCTCAATGCTGGGAACGTAATCAGGTAAATTGAACATATATTTACCGGCCAAATGCTAGGATTAACATGGCTATGTTGAAATTCTGGAACATTGAACTTGAACTTTACCATGATTTCGCACAAGTTTTCGATATAGATGTGCGCCGTAAAGTATGTGACTAGAAACATAATGAAGTTGGGTTAATCACTGAATTGATTGCTGTGTTTCTTTGTTCTTTATTTGGAAAGACCTCACAGGCCTACTAAGAGGCACGTGGTGAGGGGGCCATATGATACGATTTATAACAATATACAATCGGTAAAAAGATATTGATGCATACAAGGACTCAAATACTGGCACAGAACGAAGAAATCTGCATAATGAAGACAGATGTTCAAAGAGAAAAAAAGAAATGAACAGAAAAACATTGCATGAAAACAGCAAGAAGTGTCATAACATAACAGCAAGAAGCATTGCATAAAAGCTGCAAGTTACACTGTGTTCAGACGTTATGCATTCCCTAATGTAAAAGAAGATAAACACATGGTACAACGCGTGACAATGCGTTGAAGACGTAAATGTAAAATATTGATCAGTACCCATGTACTAACTTTAACCCTACGCGCGGCGTGAAGAAAACTGTTTTGCCAAATTACTGCAGAAAGCGTCATGATTTCTGATCGAAGCAATGCTATATGGAAGGCTGTTCCAGACGCGGGTAGATCGAGGCAGTGGAGTAAAGTTAAGTGCTTGCGTCACGCCATATACGCAGGCATAGCTGACGTTACTGCGCGATCTGCGCGATGTGAATACATGGCAGGGATGATCCGTCAGAACGAATTAATTTATGTAATAGTGACAGTAATGCAATATCACGGCGAGTACCCAACGTCTGGAACCATAGTTGGGCTTTTATCTTCGCTATGCTACACTGGATAATTACGGGTAATGAAACGACTTGCCATATTCTGAATTCTTTCAGACGCTTCGTATAGGTATTCCTGATGGGAGACGCGTGCTCAAGCTAGGGTCGCATGAACGGTAAATAGATCAGTTTACGCAAGGCATGTGGAACAGTGCGCAAGTTCCAGCGCAACAACCCTACTGATTTGGGTACAAAGGCAGACACACACGCAATGTGCTCAGACCATGATACGTTAGGCGTAAGGTGCGCAAGTTAGCCGTAAAGTTCATATTGGGCAGTCGGAGATATGATAGTATTGTTATTGTGGTAGAAAAACTGCGAAGTAACAGATTAATGGGTGAAAGGCATCGTTTTGCACTTCGACACTTTTAGTGCTATGAATCACGTATTACACCTCTGGTTCTCTATGTCTTGGTCTCGTTGGAGTGCTATATAAATATCACTGTTAGTTATTGGACGGTAGATTATGCAATAATCTGCGAATGTTCGTATGCAGGATGGTACGATGTTAGGCAGATCATTTACATCGATTAAAAACACCAGAGGCCCAAGGACGCTTCCTTGCGGCACACCAGAAGTAACGTTAGATTTGGGGGATTTGAAGTCATTAACAGAGGTAAATTGCTCTCGATTAGTCAGAAAGCTGCATAGCCTTGACACTGTACAGGAGTCTAGTTTTAGCGCAGAAAACTTCGATATCAGGCGGCAATTTGCAACACGATCAAGCGCTTTGGAAAAGTCAAGGAATAAGTTGTCGGTCTATAAGCAGGGAGCCATAATAAGGTAGATATTGGTTGTAAATTCGAGTAACCATGTCTCGAACGAAAAGGCTTTTCTGAAACCGTGTTGACTGCGGAAAAAGAAACTGTTTATAATCGAGATGATTATAAACATGTGAAGCAGTGATGTGTCTGAGAATTCTGCAGTAAATGCCTGTATTGCTTGCAAGTGCTGTCCTCCTAGGCACATAATATATAGTGAAGTGATTCGCGTAAATTTTGTGCTCTTTCTTTTAAAGTGGTAGAAGGAAAAACAAAGTTAACTGTAAAGAGTAGTCTTTTCCATAAATAGAAATCATTGCTGAAGCATTATCCATGTCGCACTACCACCCAGCCTGGTCGATATTATAAGCTTTCCTTTGGGAAGGCATATGTGTGTCATGGCTTATCCCATAAAGGAAAAAGGTCCAAGCAGGCAACAGCCCAGCATTCAGAACCATGAAGAAATAGGCAGAAACATCAAAGGCATATCGACATGCTTCTTCTTTTACATTTGTTTTGGAATCACGGACTGAAGGATGCCTACCAATTACAGATGCTTGCTGTGCCTCGAATTTTCTCGAAAAAATAAATATTGCTAAAGAGTTTGTACCTTTACCTCCCATTGAAGACGCTGACACGGTATCTCAGCTTCTATAGCTCTAAAAAAGCAGTTAAAATTTTGAACCATGAATGAAAGTTGGTGGTTAACCGAAACCGAGTGAGTCTTCACTTTTTTTTTTTTTATTTATCGAGATATCGTAGAATGTTACACGGCGATGGTGCAAAGCTCATTTTAGGTATATTGTGTCAAAAGCGCACTTTTTTTTTTTTTTTAATATGAAAGCTGGATACTTTTTTATCGGCACCCTTCTCTGTAAGGTGCACCGCAAATAATATAAGCCTGTTTTCACCTCATATTTCAGGCCGCAATGAAGGGAACTGCGAAAGCCATTTTTCATTATGCACTGTTTTTGGAGTGTCCTAGATATATAGAAGTAAATATATGTACTTGATATGACCAGGTTAGCTTGCGTCAAGAGCACTAAAATAACGGGTACAGTCCGGCGCTTTTCACAGGACTACTTAATAAAATACGCCCGCTCTATCTCCTTTGGTTTGTTGATGGCTTTTACAGTAACATGCTGTTTTGACGAAGGTCTTATTTGGAACAGCCTATGACCAAGAGGGCTCTGCGTTCGATGCAAGATAGCCTGACGAGCTTTTCGTAGCTAGCATAAAAATAGGTTGACGCTCCCGCGATACCATGTTGCCCGTAGCCATACTCAGAGCCCAACCAAATTCGTTTCTTACTTTTATCGAAATATCAACCTTATCTATGCTTTTTTCATTTTTTTTAAAGCTTCAGGCTCGATGTAGGAGCATACTTTTCAATGCTAACTTCCACAGTAACGATGCCCTAATGAAAGTGGTAGCCAAAGACTTTCCACCTGGGTAAAGAAGTCCCCTAATGCTATGCCTAAATCACTCCATGGACTGGCTGACTCCTATTGGAACTAGCCCTGTTGAAATTTTCTGTGCGACACTGATTGAATCAGCTCATCTAAACGCATGAAATTTATTTGCCTCTGAAATAATCAACAGTGCAAACTGCAATGTTTTTGAAATTCGCTCTCTTGATTTTTGCCAACAGGCGCAGCCGACCACAATACCACCACAACGTATGCCCAAGTGCGCGCAGATCTTGCGACCACTCTGATGAATAGTAATGCAATCACGAAAATGTGACGGACAAGTCCTCGCGTGATAGGAGTCTTATCATCAAGAACTGTTTTGTCAGATATCTAGTGACGAATGCAATATGCACTGCCTGCTCGAAGGAGACTAAGTCCACGGGCAAAAAATGGGAAAATTGCCTCGAGCCCGATGTTCCCCCACGCTGCTGGCTGAATCCAAAGACAAAAGAATATTGGCGGCTTTGGGTAGCTGCAGAAATTGCAAAGGGAATCGTGCCGCTTAATCGAAATTGATTAAACGTTTGTGTTTCGCGCGCCAGAAGGACGATGTAATTTCGAGACTCCATTAATCAGGAATAGTATGATTAATTATGACCTTCCGGGATTCTTCGTCGTGCTCTTAAATCTAAGTACACGAGCGTTTTCACATTTCGCCCGCTTCAATTGCCGGCCGCCACATCTGGGATCGAACCAGCGACCTCGAGCTTAGCAACGCTACTCAACGCCATTGTCACAGAAAGATATCTTTGAGCATGGATGGCAACGTGACAAAACGGTGGTAATATTTGTGGATCCCCTGTAACTGATTTCTTTTTGCCTACGTGTCGGCATGTTCAGCTGGAAATACAATCTTCTTCCTCGGCGGGATTCCTACATGCTAACAGCAGCGCCGTCAGCCCCCCTACAGCATTATCCATTGCTCACACCAAATTCATGTGACCTCTACCAGTGGAATAGAGCACACGATTGCGAACTCCTTTTAATCATTCCAGCTGAGTCACATTTAACCCTATCATTTAAAATAGGTTGCCATCTGAATAATAAAACAAATACGAGACGACGACAAAAACTTAGTCAATTAGCAGAATATAGAAAGTTCAAGGGCTTATTTCCAAAAATAAGAAGTGAGAAGCCACAATCAAAGCATTCAGAAGCTGCGAATGTTGCTACGCTAACTTTACCATTTGGTTTGCTTGTCATTGCGTAGGGATGCAACAATTATAGCTATATGAGAGAAAAAGCGTATAATCTGCAGCTATTAAGCCGCAGCAGACATGAATATGAGCTGCTGATAACGCAAATTACGTCGTTTTGATTTGATCAGAAACTTTTTCTTGCCGTGTCATAATCATCGTTAAAGTACGGAGAACTTCATCACACACTATGAAGAGCTAAGCGAAATTATTTTCTTAGCAACAGTTCACCTATGTAGTTCAGATATCGAAATGAGTTGTACGGGGCGAATACATCCTGCATTTCAAGAATAATTACATGCTCACGTGTGAGTAAATTCAGCCGGCGGTGCATAAAGTTCTTATGCAGCACTGGGGCACATTAGACTGCAACAGTCCTTATGACAAATGGCTGGACGAATGCCGGTCTCCTTGCAACGGCTAACTGGGACCGCAATCATAATTAGGCTCCGCAACGACCGTTATTAGTAAGAGAGTGTAAGAGATTCTCGGTAGACGACCGTGTCGCTTTTTAACGAGGTTGTACTGAGCAGATAACGCCCGCAGCCATAAATACTCTGCTTCAGCTGTAAATGGCGGTATCTTTCGCAAGGAACTCTAATGCAGCCTCACCCCTTCTTTACGGAAATTAATGGCGCGTCTAACTGTCCAAAGTAGTGGCTCGCTTATAAATTGCTAACCATTAGACCTAAGAAAAAGTTTCTGGTCAGGAGGACCACAAACACGCTTTCCGAGCTCGATACGCTTACAAATTCTGTAATGTTAACGCAAAGCAGGAATTAGGCCTTGTCTTTGATGTGGGTTCTTTCGTTGCGTCTTTGTGGTGTTCTTTCTATTGGAGTGCTTTTAGAGCGTCAGTCTGTGAAAAGCAGAATGAGTTGCGGCAGCCTGGGGAAAAGGTGAATCCGAGCGAACAGCTGGCAGCATTCACAAAGCCTCATTACGGGGTCCAGCGTCGCACGAAGACTGCAGCAAGCGAAGAATTTTATGTTAATGAGAAAGTTCCCATAGAAGGTAGAGTGTCGCTTTATCGGCAGCCTCATAGAGTGGAATCTTCTCTGTACCCTTCTGGACTTAAGCGGTGGTCATTCTTGGCCAGCGCACGCCGCAATTTTTGTACATTTTCTAGCGCTGGCCCCGTCCTATTGGTCTTACAGACGATGTCGCAACAGTTTGAAAAGTACCGCAGAGCATCATTGGCACTGTCAGTTGCTGATTTCCACCTGCTCAATTCAACACACCCGGTGTATGGCATGTACTGCTTAACGGGCTGGTAGTGCTACATCTAGCAAGATACCTTGCTGCATTTTGCCGAGTCAACCTATTTACGCGCCTTTCAAGTTCGGGCGCGAGAAAATGGGTGGTAATGATTCGACCGAAGAACAAACGGTTCGGTTAAGTGATCTTGCATAAATGCTGACAAAATTGAGTGCTAGAAAAAGGAAATATGCGCGTAAAAAGGACAACGAACACAATAGCGCTTGCATTCGTCCCCTTTTCTTGTGTGTGCACGTATCTTAGCGTTCATTTGCCTCAACAGATAATGATTGAAGCCGCGCACTTTCATGCGTTATCACAGGCTAGCAATGCTACAGGGTATTGCACTGCGTTTCCGGTGGGATATTTGTACGTTCCTCTTCATTATAAATTCAAGTACACTTGTTGCAAGAAGTATTAAATCACTGAGAACTAATGTCACGCCTGCACGGTACGCCTGCAACGCATTGTCTGTAGTTTATAATAATATCGTCAAAACGTCGACGTGTTACGTCTTGTCAGTAGTTCAAAATGACAGTCTCTACTGCTTCGCTACGGCCGTATTGTTTATGCGAATGTAAAATAAATGAAGGCTAATGTTAATAGCGGATTGCGCGATAAAAAGGTGCACACAAGACGGTGTGACATTTCCAGTCATTAGAAGCGGCCATTTGATAAACAATTAATTTGACTAGTTACTAGTAGTCCCCTCATGTGCCGATGGGCAGTCACCAAGTATTAGTCACATAAAAATTCGATTGAAATTATGATTCATCCTAACAGAGTTGGTGAAGGTTTAACAATAACTGTGGAGGTTAGCCTGCGGTTACATAACTTTCAGGCCACTGCACCTGTAATTCTGGGGTATGAGGGAAGAAACAAATGTTGTGATGTGAAACACAAAACACACACAGGCACATTTACACAAGCACATACGCGGAGCACGCTCACCCGATAGTTTACAGAGTCCCGTCGAAGCCTTGGCCCCACGCGAAGGAGAAACAAGACGGCTCCCACTGTTCAAGGACATCCAGCTGCTCCAGGCGCTTGCCATGACGCGTGTTTAAGGCGTCTTATGTAATCCATCACAACCATTGCGTTAGGTAGTTTTAAAGCAACTGATGGTGAAGCAGCCCCAATGAACAAAAGGGGCGCATGCAAGCAAATAAATATTCACGCAGAAAATGTAGCCTGCGTAAATACACATGGGATGTCCATAACTTATTTAATCAATTTAGGTAGGCCATTCAATAATTCAACATCAGGGAACCTTGCGCAAGAGCAGCGGTGAACGCTGTGACCTACAAATGGAGGGTGTCTTGCTTCACTTGGCTATAAAGTCCTGTGTCATTTAGACCCAGCAATTATAGCGAACGTTAGTGTGTGTGATCGTGCGCGCGATGAGTGCATGTGCAAAGGCAATATGGCTGAATTGTTGACACTTGCTTCGAGGAGGTGGCCATCCTAGCTCCAAGTTGGGCGATTCTTGGAGCTATCTTTTCGCGGACACTATATAAAGCGAGTTAAATTGTCTATGTGTAATCCCATTATTCTGTGCAGTGTGTTAAGGAAAAACGACGCACACTAAAGCGCAATATGCGTAATGCGGGTGCTTTAAAGACTTTCAAGCATTAGGAAATGAACTGCATGAAGCTAGAAGTATCCCTTGCTTACTTACATGCAGTTCTTCTTGCGATGTCCACGAAGATTTTATTTTCCTTCTACCAGAAACGCTTCTGCACCGGCACCGCCCTACTGTATTCGCAATTTGTTTGTTTTACTGGCGAAATCAGGTTGGTTACGTTCAAGACAAATCGCATTTTCTTTTTTGCAGCCGAAATTGGCAGCAAGAAACACTGACATGAATGCCAATGACGAAGACACACGGTGCACCACTTCATACGCGATGCCAGCGGTGTGCCTTTTTCCATGGTGCGCATATCGTTGCTTTAAGCCGAAAAACTTTTTGGCGTGCGATGGCTTTCACCTCGGTCAGAAGGGATCATTTGCTAAGGTGGCATGTAACGAAAGCATGTTATACTATTATCACTTGTATATTTGCTACCGCACTACCCACGGGCGTTAATTTGGTATCTTTAAAAGAAACCATTACTCCGTCATGCATCTGTCGCGTGCACAGATGTCGCCGTTGTCGTCCCATGCATGACGCAATCTAAGGTGAATTTAGCCTCACTCTGCGTTCGGAGAGGCTTAGCTCGGCAGTACGTTTGTTGGTCCGAGCTGGAGTCATCACGTTTGTGAGAGCTCCCTGTGCCGTTGTAGGTATAACTCATGAAACTCGAACCTGTGATCTTCGGCAATTGAAGGCCTATTATATGTATAAACAACTGTGCGATTGTTCGCAGGAACTTCACGCTTTTTCGATTATGGCGCCACCGCATTCGGCGTGCTGGGTTCAGGAATGGCGTGATTAGATTTGTACAGTGAAACAAAGAGATGCTAATTCACGCTCGCCACCCTTCACCACAGCGGGCCCACTGCGAAATGGAAGCGATCGCATTTGCAAGGTTACACTGCAGGTCCTCCACTACCTGTAGCACAAGTTGAGCAAGTAATCTTTCTAATGCGCGAATAGATTATGTGCGCCTTACTTAGAGCTGTGTAGCTGAAAGAAGCCATTACTCGATCATGAATGTGTCGCGTGCACAGATGACGCTGTCGTCGCGCAGTGCATGACGTTGATATTTTATTAAATGTTGAGCGGTGGGAAAATTGGCCGCAAAAGGCCCGCTAACCCAATAATCAAAAAATAAAGTCCAGACAATGAAGAATTTGTAACATAAGCGAGATAAATGAACAAAAGGAGAACAATCGGAAATAAACTTAGCCTTGTGCGTTTGGATAGATAAATGCAACATATTTGTCCATCCGAGCTGGAGTACTCGCGTTTGAGAGAGCTCTCTGTGTCGTATTAGGCATAATTTATCAAACTCGGAACTTGTGCTCATCATCATCAGGTGCTGTGAGGCCTACAAGTGTGCAAATCTTGCAGAAATTTCACGGTTGCTTGGCTATGGCACCTGTCCGTTCGACACATATAAGCTCTAGAAATGGTGTGCAGAGACTCGGGTAACAAGACACAGGGACATACAACCCAGTTTATTATGGCGGAACGTATCCGTCTCCATAGGGACGCAAGCGGAGACTGCAGCAAGCGCAGTAGCGCCCACGAGTGCGGTGTAACCGAGCAGCGCATGGTAGTCTCGGGCGCCAAGAGGAGCGAGCTCATTTCTTTACCCTAGTACCCAAACAACCTCTGCAAAACAAACGGTCCCACTACAGATAAAGAGTGAGTACAATTGCAAAATTAGACTGTAACACCTCGCCCCCCCCCCCCCCCCCATCTGTAACACGGCATGTAAGCGTTCAAATGCTCCAGAAAACATAACTTGTGTATTTAGTACGTCCATTTCTCTACCCCTAGTGCCCATACACCCCTTGCAGTTCGCACGAGACGTTTGACTCCACTACTCCACTACTCCACTATGGCTGCGCCCCTCATGCAGCCTGCCCGATCTTTTTTCCAATGTGCATCAAACATTCTCGGGCGAACATGATTCTCGTTTGTGGACCCTTGTCTGTTTAAACGAGTGCGAGGCTGCAGTGCGACAATAACCCCTTCAATGACGGTGCACACATCTGTGCACGCAGCGTATTATTGTCAATTCTGTCCAGCAGGGGCATCGATATTGTCACGGATATTGATGTGCTGGTAAAGTAAGACGTCCTCGTACACGATTTGGCTCTATTTCGCAACATGGCCCTCTTTCACAGTAATGTGCTAAGTATTGCTGCTAATGACGACCAATTTACTGCAGCCGCTACCACATCTGACGAATGTTTGGCGCACCGCCTTCTGTCAACAGTACTTGTACCAAAGATACAAGTATGTATCTTTGGTAATGCCCGATGGTAATAACTGATACACGTGTTTTTAGCAACTAAGTCAATGCTGCGATAAAAACAAGACATGACTGAATGAACGCCATATTAAGCTTCAGTTACTCTGTAATTATGAGGATCCACTATAAAGCACACAAATGATAGTTTCTTCAGACAATACCTTGTAATAAAACTATGTAACTTTGACGCGTTTACTCACAGTCCATCATAATTTGTGAGCCAAAAGGATAAAGAGCGTTATTTGAATTAGAGCAGTCAAGAGATTATTCCCTCGCGTCCTGCACTCATTAAAGGAGCAGACATCGGCATTACGGAAACGTAGCGAGTACTAATGTGAGTGTCTGTCTAGCCATAGTGAGGCTTGACGCCCACTGCTCTCGAGGGCGTAGGCGTGCCCGTGAAGGCTACCTGTCTAGGAACACGGTGTATAGACTTGCACGCGCAAAAATCACAACCAGAAGCTGGGCCAACAGGATTACAGCTGCGGGATTTCGAAGTGCTGGCAGCTCACCGTATGCAAAAACGAGCTAGACAAAGATCCTCGCGCGAGCTGGGGACTCTTTCCGGAAGACTCAAAGAAACTCAAGCGACGTTTCATGCAGAATGACTTCCGGCATTTCTGAGAAGGCGTGTGACAGAATATTGCTCTACCTAGACGTCACGCAAATGGCTTCTAGGACATGTCGTCGCCATCCAAGCAGCGAATTTCTGGGGGAAACTTTCCATGTCTGTGCAGTTTGCAGCCCTGGTTGTCACTCTTTACTTGTGCGTATAGACTCCTTGACTTCCTCGAGAAAATGGGTTTATGCCGCCTTCAGTTCATCGCGATTGCCCCGAAGTGCATCCGACAGGCGGGCAGCCAACATTTCTTTTCATTTCCATCATGCGGCTCAGGCAGTTCGTGCACTGCGGTGCGTGTTTCCACGGCCTGTTGTGCAAGCTTAAGTTTTAGTAAGCCTCGGACTGTGCGAAATGCTGACAAGGTTAACGACGCAGACATTGTAAATATTCAAATGAGGAACATCTCGTAGGGCTATATGTGTGTGCTTGTGAAATTAAGTGGGACAATGTTGGAGGAAAGGCTTCAAATGTGCCTTGCGTTATTGTCGTAACGTTGTGTCATTCCCGCAATATAACTGCATTATTACTAGAACCGTCTTGGGTCAACGAGGCTGTTCTCGAATTCCGTCGAATTTAAGCAATAGCACCCGATTCGTAAACGGATTGACCATTTCATTAATTGAGATACTGTAAACATATGCAACGTAGACCATCGTGGGTTATCTTAGTCCAGTGGATGCGAGCCGTGAGGTCTTTCTTTTGTAATATATTATATTCAGATAAATGAAAGAGAGATATAGATATTGTCACCATCATTATGACAAACATCATAATCATCTTATGCTTGTTTTTATGTCTTCTGCAAGACGAAGGCCTCTCCCAGCGATCTCTAATTACCCCTGCCTTTCTCTTGCTGAACCCAAGTTTCGCGTGCAAATTTCCAAATTTCATCACGCCCCCTAATTTTCTGCCGTCCTCGACTGCACTTCCCTTCCATGGGCATTAATTCTGTAACTCTAATGGCCCACCGCTTATTTGCCCTACGTGTTACGTGGCTTGCTCAGCTCCACTTCTTAATGTTAACTGGAATATCGACTATCCTTGTTTGGTATCTAATTAACATCGCTCCCTCCCTGTCTCCTAAAAATACACCTGACATTTTTTTGTTTTATTCCCAATTATGTGGCTGTTAACTTCTCAGGTTTCTTTGCCGATCTCCACGTTTCTTCCCCATAACTTAGGACCGGTAGAATTTTTCAAACATTGCGGTAAGCTCCCAGTCATGATTTCGAAATGCCGGCCATAGGTGCTCCAACCTATATTTATTCTTCAGTAAGTTTAGTTCTCGGGATCAGGAGCCGTTGTGAGTCATGGACCCAGATCAACGTGCTCCTGCACAGAGGCTGACTGGTGATCAAGAATCCTGTTCTCTGGCCAGGCTATTGAATATCAGCTTTGTTTTCTGAATATTAAGCTTCAACCCTACTCCTACACTTCCTCGGCTAAGGTTCTCAATCATTTTCTCTTTTTTTTTTGCAATTTGTTGAAGTCGTCCCAAGGAATGAAAAGGATGACTTCGTGTGTACCAGAGATCTACAAGAATGACATCATTCTATTAATCCATAAGAAGGCACACGTTAAATATTTGAAGAATTATAGGCGCATTAAGGGTGCCGTAACGTAAAGTGATTCGACTCGGATTTTATTCCAATCTCCTGACTTCAAATTTACGTAACCGCCGACGCAAGCATGGACGGCGACCTACAAGGTTGTTTTAACAGCCTAATCAAATGCGCTCCTCGTTTACAGGAGGTGGCTTTGGTCTCAAAGTGAATAGCATTGCATACTATTACACAGTCTTTGTACAGAACGTTCGAGACAGCATCCAAGCACAATTAATGGAATTCAAGGATGCTGAAGGAAATTCGGCTGCAATTTCTTACAGCGATGCAGCTGCTGAGTAGGACACGCGCTTTAAGCTCTTCAGGTCGCGTTCGTAACTTCATGTTCCCATTGTCAGTGGCCTTCTGGCATGATGGTTAGAAGTGTGTATTATACGTACCGCTCTTCAACGAGCGTCTTTACACCCATACGGGTCACTGTAGATGCGGGAGTGGGTAGGTACCGCTGTTCAAAGGAACTCTTTGATGCGGACTTGAACTACTGCGTACGTGCCACTTGGTTTGTGCTGGTCTTCAATAAAACTTCTTCGATTTCAACTTAGGTCACTAGGTATGTACCAGTAGCTGTGTGCTGCTTTTCAGTGAACGTCTTTAACACGAACTTGGGTAATTAGGCATGTTCCACTCGGAATAATGCCGGTCAGCAATGACGCAAGAACAGACGTTAAATTTCTTTCACGCACCGCGGAATCGAACTCACATTACACGGGTTCCTCAAGGACAGCAAACGTGTGGCTTATCAGGCCGCGCCACAAATACACAGGGTACGTGCCGCTGTTCAACTAACATCTCGCCAAATTGGGTCAATGGGTATGTGGCACTGTGCGGGAAGCGAGGGAACAGTTCTCAGCTTCCGCAGGCACCGGCGCGCCGCGCTTTCTTATCTGGAGGCCACGCGCGGACTTCTAGGCCGTGACACTAGATGGCGCTGCATGTTTAGAAAGGAGCGCGAGAGAGGAGCCCGGTTGTGGCATGACGCGTTTGTCAGTGCTCGCACGAACCGGTGTGCCACGCATTTCGGAGACCAGGTGCACGCTTCGCGGCGGCGGCCCTAGATGGCACCGAGTGTGCTTAGGGAAGCGCAAAAGAGGAATCCCGCTGCAATAGACGCCCCATACATAACTCGTTTCGATGGCGGAAATACGTCGTGTGCCTACATTAATTCAATACTAAACTCATTACGATTGACAGTCATGGTGAGATGGGCTCCGTCAATTTTTGGCGTTTTTCTTCGTTGTATCGCGCCCACTGGGCCGTCACTGCTTCAGTTAATTGAGCAGGCTTTTCTAGGACTTAGCTGGACTGTCACCAGTCAACACCGCGAGTGACACGTCTTGTGAGGCATTAGGGAGAGCCACTCGGTATTTAAATTTATTTTAACTACAGGAATCTTGAGCAAGTTGACAAATGAGAGCTTCGAATTTTCCACTTGCAGTGTATTGAAGTGAATGTGGGGTATGCTCACGCGTTTTCAGCATTAAATAACGACTTCTAACTGGTTCTAGAGGGGGGAGTGCCATATTCTTAGCCGCAGCAGCGAAAATGATTTTTCTCTGATAACCACAGCCCGATTTGCGCTTGCACAAATCTTTTAGCTAATATGCAAAAGAGACTGGCCCTGCGCGGCAGTACCTTGGAATTACCTCTCTGCTCACACAAATCTGTCTGTGTCGCTAAATGTTTTAGAAAGGACTACTCTATGGTTTCCAATCAGCCGACGGCGTCATAAGTTACATCTCTAGTCCCGTTACTTTGCATCATGGCGATCCCAACCTGTTATCCTGAATGCTATCAAGCAACATGCTAAACGTGAAATGAAAGTTATTTTAGGCATGCGAATACTCGCGGTGCGCTATCAATGCACGATCAGGCAGGCAGTAAGTCGAGAACGGCGATAAATACTCAGTTGGAATTATTCATTTGTCAATTAGAAGACACACCAAGGCAGAAGCTCAATGACAAGTCCTGATGAAGTCTGATCTGCTCGCACTTTGGCCAGTGTAGACAGGCAAGTCGTATAGCTCTGCGGAGAAGCCACAGGCTCAATCCCTTTCAAGACGCGGATGAACTCGGGCTCACCGCCTTCGCGCACAATTCGTGCCGTTCTGCGCAGAGTATTTTCTCATGCCCAGTGGCCGCAGGCAGAGCGCCAAGTCGTTCCGCTTTCACCGGGGCGCCTACATCGACCTGTCCCGGACGTGACGTCATCAGCAAGAGAGAACTTCCGGTAGCCTGAACGTTCGAACCGGGCAGAACCGCGCGCGCGCGTGTGAGAAAGAGAGAGAGAGCTTTCGCAAATAAAAGACAAGGAGTAGCACTCAGTAAGAACGGCTCGCGGAGCGAGGGGAGCGAGGGCGAGGGGCGGGGGGGCGTGGCTAGACCGGGGCTCTGCTTCTCATGGCTCAGACTCCCGCGCGCCCAGAGTGCAGACCGGTGCTTGCGCGAGTGCACAGGGGCCGCATCCTTCCGGTGAGGGAAGTGAGAACGCAACACGCGGAAGCGTCGGGAGAGTGGCAATGTCCGGTTCGTGCTTGGCTTTCTGGACGCCGTCGTCGGCTACCACAATGTGGCGCGGTTTCTTCCGTCTCCTCCGCTGGACCTTGTTACTGGTGTCGCTCAGCGCAGCCTTGGCAGATGCCCTAGCCGTTACACCGCCAACGGGTAAGCTTGTTTACGCGATGCTGCGCGCCTGCCGGCGCGAGGATGCTCCGGCGTCGCCGGCGCCGTTCCTGTCAGTTATCAGATGCGCGCGCGCCGGACAACCTGATGACATGAAGCGCGCTTCGTCGTAATGCGTACTGCAACTGATATGGGTCAGCCACATAAGAAAATCTATAACGCAGCAGCGATGCCAGAGTTGCGCTATAGTTCCTGTGATCTAACCCGCTGCGGGTGGTTTGCTTGTTGTAGGGTTCAGCTGCTGAGCTGCAAGTAGCCGGTTTGTTTCCCGGCACGGCGGTGGCATACCGATACGGGTGGAATGCGAAGACGTCATGGCACCTTAGGTGGCAAAGCTTACTCTGGAGTCCCTTAATATATTCCGTCTCCTATAGCCCCTATGTCGTTTTTGCACGTTACGGCTCATGCATATGAATATACCTTTACTGCCTTATACCAGGCTTGGCGTTCTTGTAAAAGGTGAAGCATATAAGTATCATAAAGCTGACCTTTGCTGAGCGGTCGGGAATTCTAATATTGTAAGCCAGTGGTACCTTTATGTCAGGCTTTCCAATGCCGGCTTACCAAGCTAGGCGAAACGACCTGCTATTACGAAGTATCTTACACGATTTTATTTTTTTTTTGAGATGCAGGCGATACAGGTTTTGTCGTACGCCTTCCGAACGAGATGACGAGTACGCCATGCTTCTTATGTTTCCTATTGTTTGCACGTTTATTCGATCATGCGGTCAGATGAAGAATTATGTTAGAGCAGGGATACGTGGGCACGACTTCTTTCAGCAAATTATGTTCCGGCCATGTCATTAAAAAATTATGTGGTATGTGGTAGCACGAAACCTCCCAGGGTATTGCGGCAAGCTTTTGTGGCGGTGGAGATTTAAAGAAATATATATGGTGTTCTCTTTCCGCTACACGAGTGCAATCGACCGATCGGTAGCCGCATTGTATGCGCTGTCTTTCTTCCTTATACAGGTAGTCAAATGAACACGGCGAGCTTCGCCAGTTTCTGTATTTACCGATTTGATTCTTCATTAGGCACTTCTTTTAAGTTCTCTTCGTCCTCCGATTGGCCGAAATTGCTTAATGACAAAAACGCACTCACCGTTGCATGAATACACCTAGCCTTAACCTCTCTGGGTTTTTCCTTTCTAAAAGCGCAATGTCAAGCTGCTAAATAAATATATCCTCTGGCTGTATTGAACAAACCCACTGAAAGCTTCACAGAAATTAGAGCAAGGAAAACCCCTCGCCTCAGCAACGGAAACACCGGTCTTGTCTTACATGCCTCTCCATTCACAGCCAGGCACAGTCTCTGCTGTTGTAACCACAGAACGGCCGCAGAGGTAACAAAAATACGTTTATCATTCAAAGCAAGTTCATTGCCAGGGTGCAGCAATCCTGGAGTGGAACAGACACATGGTAGGAGATGCCTGCTTCGCGCATTTCTTTCCTCCAAGCATAGGATGGACGCCTTTAGGCTGTGGACCAAGTTCGATTGTGAATACAGCCGGTTAAAACTCGCGTTTGTATTTTTGAGACAAGTTTAATTGGTACACGACGGCGCCGTGTGGCGGTGCCTTTTGGAGTTCATTCGTGCACTACGAACTGTACTAAATGTCTAAGGTGATCTTTATGAAACGTTCTTTTGTCGCCAGGAGAAACATTTACATTGTTTGACCAGGGACTTTCTCTGAAAACATGTGAGCAAAGCAAGCACATCACTCGCATAAACCTTCATTATAATGTTCTGTGAACCTTAGACATTCAAGCTGAAGTTCCTAGATTGGCATGACCATACATGAGGTATCCATGCTCAGCTGCTCCAATTTTCACGTATTATACGCCTGCAGTTTTAATGTAGAAGAATAGATCCGTGTGCCTCCTTTTCATTACCGCATTTCTTTCTTTTTACTTGGTGTAATCTGTACTTACCTTGTAGGTGGTCTATGCAACATGTTGTGACCTATGTATTTCCCGCCCTGCTAAAATTCCCAACGGAAGTTGCAATATAAATAAATAATTAAATAAATAAATTGGTGCCACGCAGTCACCTTCGCCGTAAGTTTCGCGTGGTCTTCAGGCCACCACCTCATCTTCAGCTTCACCTCGGGTACACTGGGTAGAAAAAACAAAACTTTCATCACCACCACCTCCTACGGATCGAAAGCAAGTCTCTGCGGCAATGTGCGAGTTGGGATGGCCGTACCAGCAACTGATCAATAGCGCAAACCTCGCGCTTGGCGGATTGTGCGGAATCAAGCGCACCCCGCAGGCGCTGCGAGTGGAGGCGCCTGTGTATATGTATATACTTCGCAGGTCACAGCAAGCAATAGTGAGGCGGGCGTAGATGACGTCGTGTGCATTGCAGAGCAGTTCTCGAGAAGTTGGCGGCGTCCGCCATGAGAGTCGTTCATTGCGACAGCAGCAGAGTTCAGAGCCAGAGGATTTGCGAAAATCTTACTGGAATGTCAGACACGGCTATCTGTGCCTGCTTCAACTGTGAAGAGACAGTCGAACGCGTGCCATATTTTTTTTTTTCTTTTTTGGTCCGGGAATCATTGTGACATCGCACGTGACGTTCTTGAGAGCGTGTTAAACCGATTTTCAGAGCGCGTTAAACTGTTAAACCGAAATTAAACCGATTTTCAAAGAAAAAAAAGACTCTTTCACTAGGGCACCACGCGCCGCAGGTTTACACACCGACGCGGGCGTTGCTGCGGTTTATGAAATCAACTGGCCTCTGGCCTCGGTAACCGATTGCAGGCATGATGTGATGAACAACTGCATGTGTTCGCACTCATGGCCCCTTGATTCCTCGCCCTCCTTTGTTTCTTTTAATCCCTTAACCCCCTTCCCCCGGCGTAGGGTAGGAAACCGGACAGGCGTCTTCCTGACCTCTCTACTTTGCCTTCCTTCTTTTTCTACTCCTTCTCCTGCGGCCATTGCTATTTTGCGTGCATGGTTTGTCAGGAAGCCGTCGTTTGATGCACATCTGGACATCACAGAAGCGAGGAGCAGCAGGGATGTCAGCTGTCGTTCACTTTCTTATCGGGAAGCAAACTTTTGGACGGACTAGGCAAACAGTGGTGCCAAGTGCTTTATTGAGTATTGCGGATCGAAAGGTGCAATTTTATTGTGAAATATGAACGAAACCCAAGCATCTGTACAAGGGCTAAATATTATTTTAACGTTGTCACAAGTAAAGCGAATGTCACTGACTACTAACCGTTTGCTTTTTACTTGTCTTTTTTGTCGATGCGCGGCGCAGATATCTTCGTTTTCTCGCCTTTGTGTGATATCCGATTTTGTAATTGGCATAACTTTAACATAGCTTTTTTTGTTTTCGCATTGCCTACCACCAACTTTGTGCCTAACGTCCAGCTCTCTTGCAATTTTTAAATCACTTCTTCACATTTGAGTCATCACGCACCTTCAGCTCCACGCGCTGAAGCTTTACAGGACCGTAAGAAACACTGGCGTGAAGAACGTTTCGGCGCTTGCCTAGATTAAACCAGCAATCATGTAGCCATAAGAGCCAATTATAAAGCAATCCGGTCTGCTTCCTCGCCTTTCGGTCCTGAACATTATATTGTGTTTTTCTCGGTGTTTCAAACCTTAGAGTAAGTTTCAGGTCGCAAGAATACCTCGCACCATAATATTGCTCAGAAAGTAAACAGTGCAGAATGTTGAAAGGAGGTAGATAACATAACGCGGCCCTCCGGTGTTAGCTGTTGGTGCCTACCCCAGATGGCCTTCAGGGGAACCAGCAGCTGAGGGGAATCGAATCCCGGCCATGGCGGCCGCATTTCTTTGGGGGGGCAAAATGCAAAAACACCCGTGTACTTAGATTTAGGTGCACGTTAAAGAACCCTAGGTGGCCGAAATTTCCGGAGTCCTCCACTACGGCGTGCCTCATAATCAGAAAGTGGGTTTGGCACGTATTACCCCATAATTTATTATTTTTTAGGGGAAACAGCAACGCATTTATCAGTGTTCCGCGTAAGGCGTCTGTGTGGAAATTTTAAGCACAAGCCCCAGGCGAGAATGCCCGGGGCGTCACTGCTAAAGAAATTCGGTAATCAGTAAATGCGCTTCATGTACGATGCGCCCGCCGAGCTGAATCGCCTGAAGAAAGATTGCAGTGCCCGACCGTTATACGGTGATCTCGAAAACGAAAGCATTCGTGCAGGTAATAACGTCTCTTTACTTTTTATTAAAGTGTTTGTTATTACTACTCTCGCTCTTGCAAATTGCATCCATTATTCTTAAACAATTTTTGCGTGATGTTACAGAAATAAGCAGCCTGGCATGCGCTGAAGCATTGTGAAGCGTACGTGCGCGTTTTCGACGCAAATGTCGCTGGAGCAGCTTTCTCGAAGAATGCGTTCATTTATTGAGCTATGAACTTGAAGGATAGGCAACTTCGCGGAATTATAACGCGTATTTTAATGCGACGAGAACTTTCAACATCGGTTGTCGAGTGCGATAACGCTCATTTTGCGGCTTTGTGGCATGCTCTTTCTCCTTCTTTATATTTTTCTATTCTTCTTTTCTAGTTCATCCGACATGCGGTGGGTCTTTCTTTCTCTCCCTACAGCCGTATTCTATTCTTAGTCTCAGTAGTACCCCTATCCTTGTGATCTGTCATTTTGTTCTTTCTTTTCTGTATGATTCTTATCGTTAATTATTGCTTCTATCAAAACATAAGCAGATGGTGGCACTTGCCGGCCTGTTTCTTCCCTTATTTCTCTCTATGTCCTTTGTATAAACGTTTTCAAAACAACCAATAACAATAATAATGTGCGTAAATATTTACACTCTAATATTGACGACCCTTAGTAATCTTCCTGGTCGGTCGTACGCAACCAACATGTCTGTATTTCCTTGACATTTATGTTGCTTCCTTTGAAACAATGTTGTTTCCAAATGCAGCAGTACCTCCTTTTCTTGGTCTGGTGCTAATGGTTTCTTTTAGTGTCTTTAGGAAACGCTGATAACCATTATTGTCTATACTGAAAACGCTATTTAACATGACATCGTCGACATCATTGGAAGTTACTAAACTGAGATTAACAAGCACTTTAAGTTTCTTGGACTCGCCGGTGCAATTGCGCCAAATCAGTTCTTGCTGCGCTTTATGTCGTATTATCTCGCACAAATAAGCTTGAAAGGATAGCAGACACAAAATAACAAAAAATGTCCCTTTGTCTATTAATTTCACTTTCTGAACCAGCCTGTTTTGCCGGTATGCGGAGCTACAACGAACCAAAGTGCGTTGTCGAATGTACTCCGTGCTTGATGGGGGGGTGGCATGTGCAAAGAAAAGTTGCCTACGTCGTCGAAAAACGCATCTATTGGGAAGAAGAGCATTTCATTTTGCAACTAGTTTTTGAGCTCAGCTCTTAATCGCCCGTTCATGCAGCGAGCATCGGCGTAACCGAGGGAACGAACACAGCGAAAGATGAAAGCGAACGCGGGGCGCAGCGGGGGATGGAAGAGGCGAGAAGGAAAGCGGAGATGAGGGTGCAGCGGACCGATGAGGCGGAAGGCGGAGGATGGTATGGCGAAAGCGTGAGAAGAAAAAACGCGCCAACGATGGCTACGAGATGGCGCCAGAGTAGCGCGCATATTGTGGAAGGTCTGCCGGCGGCGGCTGCTGTGAATCGCGCCCACGCGTCACCCACGCGCTGGCTCTCGTGATAGCCAGATTAGCGAGGCAGTCGCGTGGAACCTCGCATCACCTGCGACGTACTGCACCAGACCGATTGTCCGCGCCAGCCAATATATCGAGAAATGAAAACGCGTAAAGGGTTGCGCTCGGATTTCGCATTAGGGAGTATCGTAAACGCTGGTGAATTTTTTTATAGCGATTTAAAAAGAGGCCTTTAGGTTACTTTTCGTGAGCATTATGGATTTCCTTTTTCCGCCATTGGGCAGTACTCGGTATTTCCCAAACGTCTTCATGAAAGTCAGTCACGAATGGCCTTTTAATATACGGCACTGAGAGGCTCGGCCTTCCGGTTCCCACGTGGGAGCGGCCCGCTTCGTGAAGACTCACGACCTGCAGGACTTCATTAAAGTTTTACCATACCATACCATACTGAAACGCACCTATTTAGTTAACGCGGCAAGCTATAGAAATAATTTACGTTCAGCGCTAGTCCGTTATCTGTGAAGGTCCTCAATACGGTTCCGGTTTTATTGTACTCAAACGCAACTGTTGTCTTGCGTTTCTGGTTCATCAAGGTAAAAAATCGCCTTGGTCTATAAGTGTGTGGTCATGCGAGCTCAAAACAATTTGCTTTCTCGCGACAAATCACTTTACGTTGTCCTCTGTGTTCTTTCTTCTTTGCCTTCCAGCGTATACAGGCCTCATTCCACCTGTCTGGTGTGGTCAGGTTCATAGAAACATAAGTTGTTATTTATTTATCTGGTTCTTCTATGCTATCACGCATACACAAACAAGGAGTCAACACGATATATTTAGCAAGTGCCGATCCTCAGCGGTGCGCCATGTTCCATCCTTAAGTATAAATTACAGAGAAAATTGCGTGAAAGAAATTGCCGGCATAAGACATGACTGGCACCTCATCACTATAAAACTGCGTCACTTCAAGTATCGTCAATTTCTTCATCCTTAAAATGTTTTTTCGCTCTTTCATATCCGCTATACCGCTTACAACTAGAATTATATATTTCTTGCGCACCTCTGGTGGTTGCCACCTCATTTCCTGGTAGACAGGTCCTTGGTGTCAGAACCGAGAGCAATTGAGACTTCCAGGGTTCGATTTCCTGCTTTAGGTGTGCTGAAAGAATGACTTTTCTTTCCCATTTTTTTTTACTTCATAACGATTGAAGAATGGCGTTTTCTGACATTTTTGGCACCTCACTGAGGAGTATGGCAGAAGCGCAAGTTTCTTAATCTACGTAGGTTAAGCTTGCTTGCACCCACCGTCGTGGTATAGTGGCTTAGGCGTTGCGCTGTAAGCCCGAAGGACGCGGGGGAAATTCCGAGTGCGGAGACCGCAGTTCAATAAGGGCGAAATTGAAAAACGCCCATGTACCATGCATTGGGTGAACGCTAAAGAACCTCAGGTGGCCGAAACTAATCTGTAGTCCCCACTGATCGCATCGTGGTTTTGGCACGTAATACCACAGAATGGTTCGATTGAATAAACGCTTATTTATGCGGTTGCTGGATTAGTTCTGGATGGCTTCCTCAGTCCAGGAATAGTTCTTTTTTTTTTTAAAGCTTGCTTGCCACAGTCGGCTACTACTACAATTCTGATAACATAGGATCTGACCAGCTTCTGGTCTGCACAAACGTCCAGCTCAAGACCGCGTGCCAAACATGCAGTGCAATGCTGATCATGCTGCCTTTTAGTACTCCCTTGTAAACGACTCTTGATCATTTTAACCAGTGCGGCAACGTGGCAGTCACTAACACGTTTAATTTTTCATTGTCTTCTCATTCATCGCCTCTCTCTTCTGCGTTCCTATTGTTTCTCAATTTCTTTTTTTTTCCAACAACAGGCAAGCATTGTACCCTTCCTGGTGACATGGTGTGCCAACACTTCATTTGAAAAGGCTGCGCTAACTTCTTCTTCTCCATGCTGTTGGAAGTGGTCGGGAAGCTGCTTCCTCTTGCTCCATCCTTCGTGACTTTCTTTTTTTTTTCTCCTCGCAAACTAAGTAATAACAGCCCCTGCATCTGAGGCTTTAAACTTCCTCAGTTCAGCGATGCAACGCCTTCTTGCTCGCCACCGCACACGCGCGGGCGCTGTCAGTGAATCGAACGGCTCTTCCCGCTTGCCTGTCAGCTTTACGAGCCTCGCTCAACGTGCCTTCCAAGCGCCATCGATCGTCAGGCCTCCGCGGCACGCTCTAACGCAGTTACCCGGCACCGCCACCGTTTGTCCGCTATTTGCCCAAGTATTGTGTCGTTTTCGCAGAGTTGAAAGCCAGAAAGAAACCGCCTCTCTCTCTCTCTCTTCTTTTTCTATTTCGCAGCTAACGTCGTTTGCTTCGCACCGAGCTTCGCCTACAACAAAAGCTCGCGCGTTTCCACGCGAATGCGAGGGCGCTGACAGAGCCGTCGGCATCGCTAATAAATTATACGGGTTTCCGCTTGGGGAGTTCGGAATCAAAAATATTTCGGGCAGTTTTTTTTTCAGAGGCTGGTTTTGACGAGTCACTTTGATTTCCGCTACGAATAATTTGCTGCTTTGCTGCTTAATGCTGCCTACTTACTCCACGATGAAACAAAATTAATTTGTACCTGGAAGTAAGAAGACGGAGTAGTTACAAAAATTGTTGCATGGTCAGTACTATTGACCGCGCAAGGCCACTGATTCGTTTCGTTTAAGTGTCATTGCAGAATTTTATTTATGACGTTGTTGTGCCTTACTGACAGAAAGATTGCACGTTGTTTGTGCAGTTGCACGAGCGTGTTACGGCTCTGGCTAATCTGAGACGGGTTCATGGAATGAAGGCAGCTGAAAATGAAGCACCAATTTATTTCAGTGTTTGAAACGAATTTTCCCTTTCGTAACTTAACCATAGTGAAATAAATTCTGCCCTTCCACTTAACTTCGTAGCGAGGTAAATGCCCCCATGAAGTTCGTCCGTTGCCGGACCTAGTCGTCGGACGATGCGACTCTCCTAAGGCCGGTACTTTTTCAGGAGTGTTTTGACTTCTGCGCATTCCCACAGAAGGCGACTAACACTCAGAGTTACCTACTTTGCGCGTGCGCATCATCTCACTTGCAGAGGTGATTGTGGTTGGGTGGGGTCACGCGTAACCTTCGCCTCTGCCATCCTGGTGCCTGGTGATACAAAATTTGGACAAATTATCCTTGAAGGGACAGTAAACACGCTAAAAACAACAAACCGACTTGCAGTATTAAAGTAATAAGTCAAAATATTCATTTCGTTCACTTTCCACGAGAAGGCTGAAACTCAATTAAAAGGGTCCGCTAAAGAATACCGAAGGCCAGTGAGATAGACCTAAATTCCGGGGCATTGGCGTTGCTACTCGTCAACGTGACATTCCAAATATCAAGGTACTTTCTCGCTTCTGAGCCGTTTCGTCGCAGGAGAAGCTCTCGAAACATGCAAGGTTGAGCATTTTAGTAGCTTCAAAACTCAATCTAATCCTTGATTACCCGTAAGCAACTAACTACACCTCAGCAGACGGTGCCGAAATCCATCAGTACGCGTAACGTTGCCGGTAAAGGAGAGAAGCGAGGAACGAAGATTACGCGCACCGCGCACAAGATACACATCCACAAAAACGAAGATACACGTACACACGCACCCAGTGCTCTCTCTCTCTCTGTGTGTGTGTGTGCGTGTGCGTGTGCGTGTGCGTGTGCGTGTGTGTGTGTGTGGGTGTGTGTGTGTGTGTGTGTGTGTGTGTGTGTGTGTGTGTGTGTGTGTGTGTGTCCTCGTTCTTTACTCCTGTCCGCGTCTTCACCCCCTGGGGCCAACAGGCTCCAGCGGCAACCTTACCGAAATCCATGATGTCATAGCGAGCTGGTGCGAGTAATTCATGGCGGCAGTTGCCGAGCGGTCTTTTGTATTCCCTCTCCGCGCCACGGCTGTGCCGGGAGATGCCCCGCTACGTCTACTGGGCGTGACACCGGCGCCAAGATGGGATGGCATTCTCAGGATCGGCCCGATCCACTCCCTCGAAGCAGCACACTGACAGCGGTGATTGCACCGCTTCCGCGCAGTGCAATCAAAACGCTGTTCTTTTCGTTCGTGAAGGCTGTTTGCCGTTTCCTGGCCCCTTCATAGGTTCCAACGTCAAGATTTGGTGACATGGGACTTTACAAACAGTTCTAACGTAAGGGCGTTTGTCTGAATACGGGTTGAGATGTTCGATGCCTATACAGAGCAAAACGACCTCACCAGCGGCTGTCGAAAAGCCAAGAAGCCTACGCCATACCATCCTTAGTTCGGCGTTCCACACATCGTTCGCAGTCAGTTTCACGCAGCTGTTCTCAAGCACCATCGCATTCGCCTACGCGCTGCTGCAGCAGTTTGTCTTTTTCTGATACTGCGTCACCTAACGAGTTCACCGCCGGATAATGTTACGCATCTTCGGCACCGTTACTGTCAGAATGATGCGTTTTATGAAAATTATGGCAAGGGAAGGTGGCAGCTGTGGTGGTGGCGCGTTGGCTGTAGCGTGTTGCTGTTGTGCACGAGGTCGCAGGTTCGATTTACAGCCGTGGGGACTGCCATCCGGTTAGGACGGAATGCAGAAATGCTCCTGTAGTTAGATTGAGGTGTGCGTTAAAGACGCCTAAGTGTTAATGATTATTCCGAATCATCGAATGCGGCACGTTTCATAGCCCCAAGTCAGCTTCTTTGGATGCTGAAGCTTACCAGATTGGTGATGAAGAAGGCCCTTGCCGTTCTTGCAATAAACCTTTAATAAACGTTTAGCTTAGAAGTAACATTTACCGTCAAAATTAGCTGATTCGGGGTCATGCTCTCTATGCAATTAGGGCGAAGAGATTGCATGACTTACAGCGAGCATAAAATGTTCCTATCACGTACTTTAATAGAACTTTGCTCGCAGTGACCAACAGTGCATGCATCTTCTTCTAATAAAGCACCCACGAAGAAATATCCATACGATTCCTCAATATACATTCTATTTAAATTTTTTTTGCTAATACATGACGTTGTACGAATTTCAGGAGAATGTCATTAGTTTCCACTGCTCTCCAAGCCGAAAACACAAAAGAAAATTGTATTAGTTTAAGCCTAAACAGATAGTTGTTCAATACTGTGCTAGTTTGCGTTGATGACAGATCACATTTGGTATGGACTGTTTCGGAATGCCGACGTAATCAACCGTCGTCCACGACGATAACTAAGGCAGCGCTACATTTCTGTGCGAGCACAAGTGTATACAGCCCACTTTACTACTGACGTGTTCGTACGTCGGTACGTACTCGTACATCAGTACGTGTAGGTACCTTGCGTCTATTATAACAAGCTGGATTTACTGCTGACTGACCTCCTCGTCCTTTGACTTTCTCCTGTTTATCCCTTTCTCTTCCTCTACGGGAACAGTATCAGTATATGTGTCTGACTCAGTACATGAAGGAATACGCAAACCTATGGACTAGGATGAATCAAGGAAATGAATAACATTCAGCAAGTATACAAGGTTCTCTAAGTGTTTTACTTTACCTAGGCTTTTTTTCGCTGTTTTATTCTTGAGAGCCTTCAACAGAACCCACTCAGCCACGACTGCTGCTTGTTGTTACCGTGTTTATCGACCCTGAAATATCTTGCAACACTCGGTGGCGTCTGGGTATACGAACAAGTTTTTTTTCATTATCGAGAGGCTGCAATCATAATCTATAAGTTCAAATTAAGAATGATTTAAGAGAAGTGCAGTGACAGAAGCGGCAGGCACAACTTCTGCCTGACACTCAACAAAGGTAGAGCGCTGCGGTGAAGGCAGCGCTGAAGCTAAGCAGCATGCACCTCAATTATTGGCCCTCCCACCAACACCACAGTGCCCTCCCGCCCCGACAAAACGCATGCATAGTGTTTCAATGCAGCTGTTCTGAAAATTAATAAAAGGCAGTAGCTAGCATGCCATTAAAAACTGAACAAAATTTGCATAACAATTGAAACCCTGTCCCCAGCTCTTCTCTCATTGCACTCCAACTATGTATGTAGACGGCCAATCTGAAGAAACAAACATAGACGAAAAGGTACTCAAACTGGGGATAACGAATGCTGCAGGAAAGAAAAAGATGACTAAGCATGTACTATACAAGTGAACGCCTGCACTTCCGACTTATCACAGTGATAGTTACGGAAGAAGAACGACCACTGGATCCCGCAAACTGGAAAATCGGGCTTTTTGCCTGAGTACTAATTGAATGCCGGATTCCTCCGCACAGCGTACTCTGACCTACTTTCACCCCTATTTTGTCTACTGCATGTCTTTTCAAGGCTTTGTTATGGCTTTCGTTGCATAATGCAGTACCGCGAACATGCGGGGCTAAAGCGTATAGGTAACAAAACAACATTAGTGAGACGCTGGCCCGACTCGGAAGTATAACGAGTTTTCCCTGCAACATTCGGAGGCTTCTTCGCTCCGTCTTACTCTTCCTGCTTGCGCGCAAATGGAAATAGAATAGCGCCAAAGGCACCCGAATTACTGTTGTCTTGCTTGTCTTTGAGTAGTGAGGGAGCAGCGCTCTCAATCTGGTAGCGTGGTTGTTGCGACGAATGGTGCAACACCGTAATTATATACGACTAACGACCTTCCACGTGTTTGTTCCTTGCGCGCCTGCAAGCGCTAACTCCGTTTTCCTGTTACTGCGTTTTCTTCGTCGTCCTTCCCGGCCTCTTTTCCACAGTTTGTGTGTTTTTCTTAATTTTCTTTCGTTTCTATTCACCGCGTCAGCGTTGTGTGTTTTGTTAGATCCGTTTCATTATCTTTCTTTTCTCCAGGGGCGCGATCGGGGTGGGGTGTCTTCAGTGAACAATCACGTTCAGAAATAAAGAAAACAGAGAAAGCAAATAAAAAAAAGCCCGCCTAATTTCAACGTTGTTAGCAAACTCTGCCGCTTTCGTTTCTTCACACTTTGATGAAGCGCAACGTGCGAGTTACACTGGCGCCCCCTGCTCGCTGAAGCACGCTGCCTAATTAACGTGGCGTCTCCTCTTTCTCTTTATGCAGCGCGGCCGCGGCTCGCCACTTTGGCGCTTTCTTTGTTTCTCGTGTTGTTTTTTTTCGTTTCTTCTTTCAGTCCATGAATCAAGATTTTATCTTTGCGCCGCAAATCTGAGGCCAGATTTCTTTTTATGTGCTCTGTTTGACACCTAGGCTTAACGAAACCGTGTAGGCATTGTGTTCAGAAACGGCCCAATATGCTAGCATAATAATTCATAATAGCGTAATATAATGAGAATCTCGCGAAGTTGAAGTTGTGGTGGTTCTCGTAGGCAAGGGGAAGGCGTTGAAGCGGAGGGGGAATGTGCACGTTAGGCGTGTGGCTTGAGAGAGCATGTAAAATTTGTTCACGTTCATGGGGATGTGGGTTTGTATTAATTATGCGTTTGTGCTGTGTACTTGTGCAGTGTGCTGCTCGCGCAAACACACACAAACACGCACACACTCGCGCGCAGCAGAAGCAGCAGCAGCACCACCACCACCACCAGCACCACCACCACCACCAGCACCACCACCACCGCTACCACCCAGTGTTTACTTTGCTTGCAGGAAAAAAAAAATACACAGTCGAGTGTAACCTAACCACATCCACTGGACTGTAACAATTTAACGTACCAATGGAAGAACGCCTGACATTTTTGTTTACTATATCTCAGCATAAGTTCTTAAAAGTGTGGCCTTAGTAAACTACAGAGTACAGCGCACTTTGCTGTGGCATTTGCGTCTAGTACTTCATCAAAGGTATCTTCAGGTGCCAAGAAACAACACAAAACACGCAAGAGAAAACAACGGGAAAGCGCACCACTCACAACTCCTTTGTTTTTTACGGAAGACACGTACATATGTACATTCAGTCAGTGCCTGCGCAACAAGTCCATTCACGCATCAAGTGAGGAAAGAAAAGGAACGCTCAACCAACGTTTTTCTCTGACTTAGACAATGATATCGGCGTTTCACCAACGGACAAGCTACCCTTTTTACTCATATAGAAGGCTTCCATAATTTTGTATCTGTACTTCTGGTCGCAGTCCGTGCGCCAGAAAAGCATGGCTCTCAAGAACGCGAGGGACAGTTTCTAATATGCTTAAGTAAATTTGGGCCCACTTTATCTTGCTCAACGTTTCGTTCATGTTCCTTGATCCGCTCATTCACACATCGCCTAGTTTGTCCTATATAGGAACGACGGCAAGAGAGGGTAATTTCATACACTACCCCTACAGCACACCTCACGAGCTGTCGCCCATGCTTGGTTCCGCAGCTGCTTTCTTTTTCTTATTCCTATCCTTTCCCTATGCTAGAGCAAAGGCCTCTGAGCTGGGCGACAGTTCATGAGATGTGCCGCAGGGGTAGTCTACTAAATTTGCCTCTCTTGTGGTCGTTCCTATATAGGACGGGCTGGGCTCTCTATAATCAACCGATCAGGGAACACGATCGAAACGTTGAGCAAGATAAAGAAGGCCCAAATTCACCTAAGCATACTAGAAAATGCTCCTCACGCTCTTGTGAGCCATTCTTTTCCGACGCACAGTTTCTCAGAACCAGAAAAGATACAAAAGCTAGGGAAATTATGGAAGCATTTTATATCACTAAGAAAGGTAGCTGTTGTGTAAGTGAAACGTCCGTATCATTGTATAAGTCAGAGAAAAAGTTTGTTGAACGTTGCTTATCTTACCGGCACTTGATGCTTGAATGCGCTTGTTGTGCAGGTGCTGATTGAATGTACATATGCACGCGTCTTGTGCAAAAAAAAAAAAAAAATATTGTGCTTCGGCGCCTTAGTATAATTATAATGAATGGATACCAACTTGTCCAACAATAAGTTCTCTTAATGCATCTAGTACATGATCTTCTTTTTGACGATGCAGTGGGGCAACGTGACTGCTTTCGGAATGTTTCTGCGTTTGCACACCAGCAGCTCAACTGCTGCGAGTCTCCCGACGCCACCAAGGATCGCACCGCACATGCCCACTGCGGACTCAAAGCCGTTTCTTTTTCTTCTTTTTCATTACGTCGCGCTCTGAAAACCGCGTTTTGTGAAACAGATAGAGACTACCGTATTAAAGTTGTAGGAGACGAAACGACTGAAAAGAAAGAAAAGTGAACTTAGCGACTCTCGCGCTGAATGCATCCGCACGCACAACTTGTCGCTGCATCTTTACCTTTTTATAGCTGCTTTATGTCGAGAGGAACGCGCTCGAGCGTAGAGGTTATGAATGCACCAAGTCGGCGCTTTAGCGTTTGCCTCGCTACCATTTCCGCGAAGCCAAGCGAGTCGCAGGAAAGAAGAAGAAAGCATGCGCGGAAGTGGAAAGTTGGTAAAGCAATAACACTAGAGAGGCGCCAGTTTCGTGCTTCTTGAGGACATCACTAAATTAAAAACGAATAAGAGGTAATGAACAACGCCACGAGGAGCAGTTCAAAAATACAGAAACGCCTTTCACCGAGCAGAAGAGGCGGCCGTCTTCTCATTGCCTTGAGTAGCGACATTCTTCTTTTTCTTTTTTTTTTCAATGTTTGCATTTCTACGCCTCACGACGCCCCCCGTCCTGCCGTTTTCTTCCGTCTCTCGTTTTGCAGTTAAGGGGATGGCAAGCTCACCCGCGTGGCGCCTACGTCGCCGATGTACGACGACGGTGACGTGACAAACCATCGCGCGTCGTACATCTCTGTCGCGGTGACTTGCCGCGATGACGACAACACTTGTGAGTTTATTCTGATCGGCGGGTGCAGTGGAAGCTCCTGTGTTCGCAGCGGGGTTATATAAAACTGACCATCTTTCATCCAGCTGCTACATGTCCCCTGCTAGCACAGAGAATGCATGACAGCAAAGAAACTCGGTTTTTCATTTTTTTTTAGTAACTCGTTTTTCTTCTGGCCAGCTGTAACACAAGGCCGCAGGAGCTCGAGTTTCCAGTTATTTATATGGCGCGGAAAGCGTAGCGCCTTTTAGTCTAAAGGACCCAACTGCTCTTATTAAGCTACCCGTCGATAAAGTTAAATTAAGTTATGGGGTTTTACATGCCAAACCTGCTTTCTGATTATGAGGCACACCGTAGTGGGGGACTCCAAAAATCTGGACCACCTGGGTATCTTTAACGTGCACCTATATCTAAGTACACCAGTGTTTTCGCATTTCGCTCCCCATCGAAATTTGATATCGCGACCTCGTGCTTAGCAGTCCAATACCATAACCCGTCTATAAAGCGTGCAGCGAGTTGGATCTAAACGCACTGCGTACTAACATCAAAATTATGTTCGACATTAACTACTGATGAAAGATCTGAAGAAGTGCTACCAAGACATTACACAATGTGAAAATATCAACAAATGAGCCGGTAGACTCCAACGCTTGCTGCGTCTTTCAGCTCGCCGCAACCATAGAATTCTCTTACAGTGGATGTGGTTATCTTTCTTTTTTTTTTTTTCATTCATGCTTAGACCAAGAAAACTGTAATATTGTAGTGTCCTGGGTTAGTGTGCGGGAATGCGACAGAAGAATGATATATTAAATGCAAGCAACTTCTTATGTGTCTGAATGAGCAGTCTGGCCTCTTTTTTAATCTTGAGCAACACTAGCATTATATGAAATTGCACTTATAGGCGGACATGTCTATCTGCTTCCTTTCATATGTAGCCAAGGAGGTTGCAACCAATAGACGGTATGCTATCATCTCGCGGCTATACACAAATCCAGACGCTATATAATCGCTGTGGTGACGCTGAATGAAAGGTATTTCATTTGATCTCTGTATCTTTCTTTAATCTAGAATGCAATTTTGTTATCTTTTCTCTCTCAACGAGTACGACGAGTTGGCTTTTCGAGAAGTGCGTGAAGCTGTCCGCATTTACATTGCTTCTGGCGTCGAAAGCGTACACAAGATCCCACATGTGAAATCAAACTGTGCAAAAAACGTTGTACTTACGACTCGTATACCCTTTGTGAATTTCTTCGTGAGGCAATAATAACTTTTTCTTAGGCCTGTTGGCATCTGCTTAACGTAACCCTTTTTGGCCAAAAACTCGAAAATGAAAGATAACAGTGAGAGGAACGAGTGGAAAAGGAAAGGCGAGTGCTTCACTCACAACTGTTTACACCAAAGCAGGACATCATATATGTCTATATATATATATATATATATATATATATATATATATATATATATATATATATATATATCAGGAGAAGCCGACAAAGACACCAAGGAAAACGCAAGAGGAATTACTTGTACTTAATAATTTGAATTACAGAAATGATCAATTAATGGCAATGAAAGTGGATGAAAAAGCTTGCCGCGGGTGGGGAACAATCCCACGTCTTCGCAGTATGCGTGCGGGCTCTAACCAGTTGAGCTACCGCAGCGCGGTTTCCCCATATATATATATATATGTACTTACTTACAATTTAGGTAGTTTTTTTTGGCAGTAGACATTTGCTGCAGCTATGCTATCTAATCGTCGTAGCCATCGCTCCAATAAAAAAAAAATGCCGCCTTCGCTTCATAATAGCGCATGGCAGCTTTGTCAAACCGTGACTTCGCCCGCATTCGGCTTACACATGGCAGGATGATTCGCACTGTTTAAGTTTTGTTAGCGTTTGGAACGCATGGTGAACATTTTATTGCGATAGCAACTACATGGACACTCGTGGAACCTTCTCGCCGTCGCAGTTGGCGCTGTCGTCATGGTTGCTGGCGCCGTATCGACGTGCGTGCGCAGTGCTCGTGTGAGGGTGTCAGGAGGTTTCCAGAGACGTGAAGTAGCATCTTGCTGATAAAGTGACGAAGCCAAGCGGACGCACCGCTCAAACGACTCTGCCGGAGTTGGCCAGCTTTATTGAGGGGTGATAACATCCTAGTTCTCGCGTCCACTGCTGGCATGAGCGTTATGGGCAACCACGTTGAGCATTCCTGTACAGTAGCCGTGGGTGTACCGCACACACTGGTCAGGGCGAAATGAATAAAAAACGACAAGCTAAGATCCGTGTTATTCTTTCTGTGGACGCTGACAAACGCCGACTGGCTTTGCCTCCGTCTCAACCCGTGCTGCGTCGAGGGGCGACTCCTGTAACGCTCAGCCCATTTCGTAGCTGAACTCTAGAGAGAGTGAGAGAGAGAGAGAGAAAGCAAGGACCGGAAAGGCAGGGAGGTCAACCAGAAGAGCATCCGGTTTGCTACCCTACACCGGGGAATTGGGGGAAAGGGGAATAGAAAGAGGGAAAAGGGAGAGAGGGAGCACTGAGTGCGTGTGGGCGGGACACTATGCACACGGACACTATAAACGGTCTCTTAAGCCGGTGCACTTCAAGTATTGCACTAATGCACGATTCGCTTTTCATGCCAGTGACGGGTGTGGCCACTGTCCGAGTTCCTTTGACTCGGTGAGCGGTCTTAAGTCGAGTCAGTGTAAAGTTTCCCGCAGAGAGAGGCGTTGTACATCATAGCGGGGGCAGGTACACAATAGGTGCTCGATGGTCTCCTCGCACCCACAGAAATCGCACATCGGGCTCTCGGCCATTCCCAAACGATAGGAGCACGAGTTCGTGAATGCTACTCCCAGCCACAAGCGGTACAGCAAGGTTGCTTCACCACGGGAAAGAATAGATGGCAGTTGTAGCCGTAGCGTGGGGTCCAGTATATATAGTCGGCAGTTGAAGGCACCTGAACTCCAGAGATCTTGCGACTTTTTGCGTGCATGTAGGCGAAGTTCCCTGGCAGCGTCCGACCTCGCCAAAGGTATTGAACGCGTCTGGGTACCTTCTTGGGCAGACCGGGCAGCCTTGTCAGCTAGGTTGTTGTCGACGATGCCACAGTGAGCAGGAATCCATTGAAATATAATAGTATGCCCTCTTTCTAGAGCATGGTGGTGCACTTCCCTGATGTCAGATATCATCTGCTTGTAAGTTCTGTGACGTAATGCAGACTTGATGCTGTGAAGGGCTGCCTTAGAGTCACAAAATGCGACCTATTTCTCTGTTGGCTCTTCGGTGACGTACATCATAGCGGCATGGAGGGCTGCAAGTTCTGCCGATGTAAATGTAGTCGTGTGGGATAATTTGAATTTAACTGTAACCTTCTTGGCTGGAACGACGCATGCGGCAGTTGAGCTGGTACTCGAGGTCGAACCATCGGTGTATATATATATATATATATATATATATATATATATATATATATATATATATATATATGTGTGTGTGTGTGTGTGTGTGTGTGTGTGGTCATGATACGTCTGGTGCAGCAATAGGAGCGTAAGTTGCTTCAGAGCTGGCGATGGATGATTGGACTTTTTTGTAATTCCAGGAATAGCAAAATTCACTTGAGGTTGTCGTAGGCACCAGAGGGAAGCTGAAGGCTTCGTCGCCGGTGTAAAATATGATGGCATGCACTCTTGAAGAGCGTTAATCACTCTTGAAAAGGTTACTTGAGGTCTCTCGGCTGGTAGAGAACTCTAATTCCGAACTCTAATTCCGAACGTGTCGTACGTGCTAGGCCGAGTTTGACAGCTTAAAATTCTGGTGTAAGCACGCTAGGTTTATTGCGTACAGCCTATGTAGTGTTTCGCATAAGGCGCAGTGAGTTTTAGTTAAGAATAGATCAACAAACCGATGGCTAAATATTGAGATCATTGCTATAATAATTAGGTAGTAATTCAAATAGCATTTTTCCTTTCTTTTAATGTTTTGTTTGTGACCAGAAAGACAGGTAATCTTGCTCCTCTAATCTTCCTTGGTGTGTAACTGCCTTACGGTATTAAGGGTGTTATCGCAGAATTAGGTGGAAACGAAAAATCAGTCAGACCGCTGCGTTTTGAGGACGTGTACGTAACATCTAGTCCGATTCCGCGCAACCGCGCTACTTATTTTAGCTTGTGCAACAGTAATTCACAATTTCTGGCTAATCAATGGCTGAAAACCTCTGTCTGCAGTGAAATTTAAATACAAGAGAACTGTCGTTATCTTTACGTAACATTGTTATTAAAGGAGCCGTATGATGTGTGTCAATGATGTAGCCGCAGTATGAAGCGCGAAACTACGCACAACGTGTTTCCGGCTTAAGAATATGACAAGAGCAATGATGTTTAAATTTACCGAATAATTACGTACTACAGATATGGTCAGTGTATCAGCGTGTAATGTCATATTCGCGCATAGAAAATGTAGTTTTTAATCGCGTATAGACGTGCGCGTGCCAAGTTTCAGTTCGATTTTCGTTAGCGTCCGTGTTTATACTTCTGAGTCAGTGTTAGAGGAACTCAATATCGCTGCCTTCGAAATCGACGTTTTTCCATGGCCTGGCTGCGTGGCCTGTAATAGAATGCTATGGGTCACTGAATCTTCAGTCTGTCACGCACAGGCATTCTTTACACAAACACGAGAGCCCCCGCTATGTACGCACCGGTTAGAAGTTTACACTCGGGAAGACCCTATATACGCGCCATTACCTGCTATCGCTGCAGCGTAGTTGGATTTTACGTTGAAAAGGCCGTGTGCTACCATCGCCATTCATTGAGGCAATCGACTCACTCTGGGTGCCCGGTGTAAGCACTAAGGGTCGATAAAGGCAGAATGCCCGCCCGCACGAGCTGTTCGGCATTGTCGAAAAAAGCTCCTTAATTGCGCGCCCCTCAGAGCCTGCTGTAGAAGATGCGAACCTATGTAAACTTTCGTATCTTTTACACGTGCACCATAGCAAAGTGTAAACCAAGAGTTGCCCAGCAACAAGTAACGATACTTCATTACGCCTTGGCTTTCCGGTTCGGATGTGTACAGACTTACGGATGTTGGGAGGTTATTGACAATGACAGACGCAGTACCAGTCACTGGAGGTCAGTCGTTGTACGTTCGTCCACAGCTATATAAAAGATTGGTCTACAGGAAAGAATGTCCGCCGAGTACTTGGCGGTGGGACGACAGACCAGTGACGCGGGCGTTGGCTGTGCGATTTATGCCACCGATGTGCTTCCCTCTCTGCGGTTCATGATAGCCATAAGCAGGCGCAGCGGCAGCACACCCGACTAAACGTTAAGTTCGTTTGTACGCGGACCGTTTGAGAGCGCTGAAATCATGGTGCGCCAGTGGACATGTTACGTGGTATTTCTTTTCTTTTTTGCATTTCGCGGGCATCTGCAGTAAGCGGAAAACGTTAATGACTAATAGAAAGTTCGAAGCTGTCTAATTGGACGTTTTGAAAGGGGCTTTACAACTTTCTAATTGCAATTTCTTGCCTAACTTCGTTGCTTCCGAATTTGGTTAAGTAATCTTGACCAATTACGCAATTAAGCAGAATACAAAAAATAGTGTGACTTACTCCATACAACAGTCAGCCACATGCACTTAGTCGCGTCGTCTTAGAGTGCATTGGCATATTTCTAAACTCTGGCTAAAGTTAGCCGTGACACCCTGTGTAAGGTAATCGCATTACTCATAAAGAGAAGCTGGCGCCTTTCTTTAAAAGTTTTGCAACAACCTGCTCTGAAAAATGAACCTGAAACACCTTTCAGGTATTGTGCAGACATATACATTATATATACTTTATAGTTATAGATTGATTCATTAATAATAAAACAAATAAATGTTCTTGCCGCGCTGTTTACTTGCTCAGTGATCAGGCTCGTTTTCTATTAGTGGGTTGAAATATTTCATTCATTAATAATAATGATATATTACTTTTGCTCTAACTGTATGGCATGCTCATTCAAGCATACGACATGACACTTGCTGTATTCTAAGCATAATGGTATACTTTTGTTTAAGTGTACTCGCAAGCAGTGCTTCCGAACGTCGTGGTTTGTTAGTGGAGCGAAATGAATAATGGTTCAAAGAAATGACGGAGGTTCCCGCCTCGCAAGGCCTCGTTAGAAAGGGTAGTCCAATAAGTGATTCCAAATCGAGAATCTCATTAAGCTCGGCGAACGTGTAAGCGTCAAATGATATCCTTGCCCCTCCTGTCTGAGACAGGGAACGAACGCAGACGCCTATACCTCGGTGCCTCGCAACCGTTCGCGCCAAGGACACAGCCGGCCAGGGTCCCACTGAAACCAAGCTGCCGAGGCATGAATATTCATTACCTGTGAGACAGGCTCCCTTAAGCAGGCGGAGGATTTCCCTTGCCAGAGCTTGACTACTGGAGTTCAGTCACCGCTGCCATCTCATTACTTCAGAGAAGATGGAAACGGGGGGGGGGGGGGATTTGTAAGAAACGGAACAAAGTTGAGTGACGCAGAGTGACGAGGGCCTGTAGAACGGCCGAGGCAGACAATTGAACACCTATGACCACGATCCATGTTATCGTGGTCTATTGCGTCATGTTTGGTGCGCGGTGCACAGGTTTTAATCAACGTTCACCAATAAAGGTGACCTTGATCGATGTCTGCTTGTCTTTCGCTTCTATTGAAAAAGTTCGTCGCCAGATAATTTCACCCTGGGGTTGGGTAACGCCTTTTTTTAGTCTTTGTGTATTGCAGCTGTTTAATGACGGTGATTAAGAGACTTGAAATCAACATATACTTGCCGAAACAGCGCACGCTGGTCTTTAGTATACCCGATTAAATTAAACTTTTATTTTCTATATTTGTTGCCGTGATGGTGTTCCCCCGCATAAAGGTGGCTCTTGATGTTCCTGCCCAATTGAAGGAAGTTGTTGACTCCAAGTAACATTTGTAAGCAACATTCCAACGTCGTTTGGTTAGAGAGGATAACTCGTGTCTTCAATGAATAGCCGGAAATATTTGCCTGGCTAACTGCATGGTATATCACTCCAGGTTTTGCGTGAATAAAACACAGTGATTATAAAACATCCGCAGGCATCCAAACACACTTCAACTTTTCCTAAAGCCTCATTGAGGCTTGTAGTTCTCGAAATATATCAGAAGAGCGATCGTTGCACAAGATGTGCAGGGAGTGTTTCTGTACAGGTTAAGGATTTTCCCCGGTTTCAACTCGGCTGCAGTCACATGCTGCAGGTCCTCAGGAACGTTGTATACTGAACACATCGGCGACTCTAACAGAAGTTTGCATTTGAAGTAGTTGGTGTAAGCCACGTTCTGGTCATGCAGCGAAGACATGGTCCCTCTTTCCAGTGAGGCATCGTTGCATGTTAAATTCGCAATATAGACCAGTTTCATAGAGTTGTCCGTACGAATTGAAGTTAGGCATCACGCAACATAGGAAGCTCTGAACCTCGCGCGACAATAGACACCACAATCACAGAGCCTTTTCTCAAAAATGACATTTCTGTTCATTCCATCGAATCGCCGCGCGCAGTTTGTGAAAGTTAATCAGGATTCGGTAGGTAAACCTATATATAATGAGAGAGGCGAAAGGTGTGACAGCGGAACCATTGTGACCACACTCGCCAATATTCGAGATACATTTTTTGTTAGTGGAATGGTCATAAGTATACTGATTCTGCTTTTTTTTCCTGCATCGTAACTTCCAATTGATCTCCAATCAGGTAAGGGTAAAGTGACCAACTTCTCAAAGTATTTCCTTCGCACGAATTGTTTGCGAGTGGCCGACCTCTGCCCCAAACAATATGCTCCCTCTCGAGTTTGTCTGGTGCGTCTTCTTTTTAACTACTTAAAATGCCTAACAGGTTTGTGAATAGAGGCCCAAATGTACAAAGAATTTGGTTCATACGAAATCTGCATCTAGGGCCGGATTACCGAAAACAGAAAAATGGATGCAGATGCGCAAGGTATTTCATACGCTAGAAAATTTCGAAATGCAAGTGACACCTATTTCTTATTACTTATAACGAATACAGCAGTACATCGCTGGCTGCAAGCACATAGGACACAAGTTCTACGAGCAACTTTATGAGCGCTCTGTAATTCACGAGAACTTAATCGTTGTTTCACGCGCCCTGTGCGATCATAAGGCAAAGAAGAGCGACTGGTGCCCCTGTCCTTCACAGTATCCCGCTCCTCCGAGGAAGACCTTTAGCACCTGCTAGGCAGTAATCAGCTTGTACGTCATCGAGTGCCAGGTGCAATAGCAGGCATTTTGGTAAAAGCAGAGGCACGCCAATCTTCCATTCAGACTTTGGTATTTGTTACGACGTGCTGCCATTACTTTGACCGGGCAACACAGCAGGCTAGCACCCGCTTCTCGAGGCATTAAATAAATCATAGAAATGACACACATGCACAGGCGAGAACACAACATTGCAGAGGCATTGTCCCAGGAAATACGTTTTGGCTAGAAGAAGTTGAGTGTCCTCCACGGCTGCTATCCGTTCTAGAGGTTCCAACCACAGCGTTGTGAATCTCTCGTAAATGTGACCTACCAGACATAGTTGCGAGACAATAAGTGGAAGCTTTTGCTCAGTAGCTCCTGCCCAAATGCACAAGAATGGAGAAATCATCTTCCTGAGCTCTTCATGTTGACTTTGGACGCAGGAGATTTAGAGATAAAATGTGTTGGAGGGAAAGCTTGTACAGCTTCTTACCAGAAGAGGTGAGGCCAACGCTTCAGCCTCCTCCTTCCCCTGGGAAATAGAGCCTTGTAGGATGATGTCCACGTATAGATAAAGTACTCTGCCTCTGTTATTGTAAATGATAGGCTAATTAGAAAATTAAAGTGGGTTGTTCCTGACGAAAGTAGTATCTTTGCTTGAACAGTGATGACGTTATTTCCCCTATAAATTTTGTCATGAAGCTCAGTGTTCATCCTAAAACCAGTAACACGTCGATCAGTGCCTGTTCGACAATATGGCCGTGTTGAATTCGTGGGTAGTGCAAAGAAAATGCTTTCTCTTTATCGTGCCCCGTCTAAGGTGACGGTAGTCCGGCTTCACTTAAGGTACGTCATTTCTGCTCCAGAAAATTTTCTTTAGACCTTCTTGACAAAGGCGTGAAATTAAGCGTCAATGGTATCAAAAATGGCACAGAGAGTCGTCAATCTACAATAGTTCCCGCGACAATGTTTCCCATTGGATGTGCGATTTGCATAATTTTTTTTTCCGGTATCAAAACTGGTTTTATTGCTATTTCGCTTTCGCGAAATCGTGGTTCACACCAACCGTATAAGGATTCCTCGAAATATTTTTTGAAATGTGGCGCATTTGCATCGAGACTTGTGACGCTTGTGTTTCTGTACATCGACAGCGCAACCATAAAATTTATACGGCTGCCTTCGCCAACCTAGCAGCTAGATGGGCTCCGCTAAACGTGCCAGCACTATCGATCGTCCCACTTTCTCGGCGCACTATAACGGCTGTCGCCCGGATGCTATTTGCTTGAATACTGCGTCGTTTCCTTTGAGTTGACGGTTAAAGCGGAAACGACGGTCGCCACCTTTCAAACTGATTATTGATTTCTTTGTACGATTACGGCTAATACGCAGAAGACGTTAGTTTCCGTTTCCTAAAGGGATACCATTTGAAGAAAGACCACTGAGGATAGAATACGCTCCTGACATAAAAGACGAGCGAAATCTAAATATTTACTTGCCGCTGAAAATATGATCGTATTTCAGACCTCTAAGAACTTTGTGTCCTCACATTTAATGGCTTAACAAATTTTGCGGTATCGAGGATTGTAGCAGAGTAAGTGGTGCTTCGAGCCAAGTAAGTTTTTCAAATGAATTATTCATTAAATACTGCTGAAAATTTGCAAAACCAGCGTTATGTCATCATTTGAGAGCACAAAAAAATGTACTTGCAGAATAATGGACATCAAAATTAATTCAGAATATACGTATCCTGCATAGATGACGCGATAATCTGCTTTTAAATTTTGCCTGCTAACTAGTCGAATTTTCATTGGACTATTGGAGTATATATATATATATATATATATATATATATATATATATATATATATATATGTAATATAAATGAAGACGGGGGTGCCGATTGCCTTTTCGTATGACATTGCGCTCTGAGTATACCACTTCCGGAGCCGGTGCTGTTAATACCTTGGCCGTCTTCTTTGTTGCTTAAGAGCCGTAGTATATAACTCGACAAGTTTGACTCTGAAGGAAAACGAGGTGTGTAGAATGGCCGAGGAAAATTAGGGGGCATCCTTAGCCGCACGCCAGGACACCGTCGTCGTTTCCGCAGTGCTTGCTGCTCAGTGGAGAGGTTTTTAGTTAATGTTGGCAAAGGAAAGGTGGCCCTGAAGGTTGTGCACCACTCGTCGCCTTGTGTTTCGATCGCATTAAGGTGATTCCCACCCTGCACCTAATCGCACCCTGCGCTCAGGCAAGACTGTTATTTTCCAAAGTGATATTGTGGCTGTTTATTTGGGTACGCCTGAGCAGGCTTGAAAATGGTATCTCCTATCCACAATAGTGCAGGCCGTATTTTAAACTAATTAAAAAATATCGTCTGCCTTTTCAGCAAGACTGCCCATTGCGCTTTAAGCTACATGAACGCAATGATATGGTTTTGTTTCCATGTCTACAAGAGCGTTAAAAACAAAAATTGCGTCTATGTTTGCTTTCTCTTTTTCCTGGGTAGGGTATTAAGACACTTCTCGCTGCAAAAAAGAATAAAACAATCAGCCGAAAGTGCCCAAAGAAATTCCTTCCGTTTCTGTCGCCGAGAGAATCAGACTTTTTCACTAAAGTCTACGAGCATTCTATGCGGCCATTTCACCTAATCCTCCGTTCGGCTCGAGTCTTCTTAGATGTTATGACGTTCAAAAGCCGTTCGACCTATCCGTGCGCGCTCCGCGGTAGATGGATGGGCAAGAGGCTATTATTTGTTATTATTATTATTATTTTTACTTCCGTTCAGCTTTCTCCGTTTACTTTCGTTGGTCCCTCGTTTCACTGATCCCCGCAAAGAGATTTTCTCCGCTTGCCGTGTCCTGCTCGGTATACCAACGAACGTGCCAACAGCTAAACATGAAAATACCCGTAAATGGGTTTTCCGTTCTCGATAACTCGGACTGAGATTCCAGGTTCTTGACGCGCGTGCGTAAAAGCGTGACGCAGGGGGTGGAAGTATATAGTGCCCCTCAAATGCGTTTACTTTCCGTCCGAATCGTTTTACGTTCCTGAGCATCATATTATTACTTACTCAAAGCGTGTCGAACGACTTATTTCTTACATTCCTCCGATATTTTTATTTTTCACGCTGTCTGCTTCGCGTCGTCTGGTGTCACTTAAAAAAAAAAAAGAGCGTTATTTCGCTTGTATTTGAACGGGTGCAGTGGCATAGCCATTCCAGACCCTTATGAGCGGAGATTTGAAGTCGCCGGATTTTATTTAAATCGCCTCTTTCCAGTTGATGTCGGGTTTGCTTGAGTCGTACAGTTTGCATTCTCGACCCGCCACGGTAACTCAGTGGCTGTAGCGTTGCGGTGCTGAGAACGAGATCGCGGTTTCGATCCTGACGCGGTGGTTGCATTCCAATGGTAGCGGAATTCCAAGACGTGCTGGTATCGTGCGTACGGTGCACGTGAACGAATCGTAGGTGGCGAAATTTTTTTCCAATACTGCGTGCCTCACATCGAGATTGTAGCTTTGGCACGCGCGACCCCGCGGGAAAAAGAATTAGCTTTTTTCACTTGCATGAGCATGTGTTGCGCGCATTTGTGGGTGGCGCTGGAGAACGATTTTTTTTTACGTCAGCATTCGGAACAAGTCCATGTCTTCACAGAATTCGTCACTCGTAAGAATATATTACGGCACTTTGTCACTCTCAGAACCTTTCATTACGTTACAATGAGTGAGCAGCACACATCTGTAGCGAACCACTGTTTTCTTAATGCGGTTAGCATTCTCAGGCTACTTCACGCACTTCCCTGTATATATATATCTTTATCTGTTACTGTTTTCCTCGATCTCTTCCATGAAAATCTCTTCCTTTAAAATTTATCCAGTGCTGTGCAGATTCGAACCCGCGTCACACACGGACTCTCAAGCGCACCAACGAGACGCCTTAGCGAGCTGCCGCACGAATCCACTTGGCGTGTGCTTCCCTTCCATGAATAAAAACAGACGCACCGAAATGTTGTACATCTCGGAGACCACAGATTTGTGCAGTGCGTCCAGATGGAAGCGTGAGAGAGGAGTCCGGCTTCAGTGCACGCCTCATACATGACGCGATTCTCAGCATTCGCCCTCACCTGTGCTGTGCGCATCTCGGAGGCCTCGCGCAGATTTAGCGCCGGCTCCGCCAGATGGCGCAGCATGTCCAGCAAGAAGTTTGCGAGCTGAGCTTTACTCATCCATGCGTTTCGGCGGTGGAAATACGGCGTGACGCTGCGTTGCTTGACTGTTAATCACATTAACGTCGGCATTCATCAGGAGATGCGTTCTGGCAGAATCTGTATAAGAGTTTGTGAATCCACACTAAGAAAGTATTTCTGTTATGGTTTGAAATTGTTATTTATGCTACAGAATTTTTTTTCTTTTGTTCACGAACGAAAGACTTTGTTGAATGACGCATTGACAACAAAGGTCTATCGCCTTCATGCACAGTGAGTGCTGAGCTGACAGCTTCCCCAATTGGATATTCAAATCAAATCAAATTTTATTTCTTTTCCATTCACCCAAAAGTGAAGGGAGGAAGTTGACGAAAAAGACGCGACGAGCGGCTTGAGGAGTTCTTAATCTCCTACATGAAGTTTGGCAGCAGCACAAAGCAAGGAAACACGAAAATCGTAAAAACAATGCAAAATCATGCAATATCTATACAGCTGAAAGAAACGAAAATACTAAACGAAGAATACAGAGCCTAATTACGACCAGAAACATCAGATATGACTTATTCGTAAAAAGGATTCGTAAGCTTACCTCAATGCCTACTTAATAGGCGTTGTAGTGATGATGCTTCTTAGCAGTGCACTAGCGGATCCTTGTAGGCAGGAGACTGGTTCTTAGCAGATCAACAGCTAGAGGGCGGCTGTCTGTCCGTTGAAAATTGAACATACTCACCATATTAAACTAAGGCTTGCTTAAGCTAAGGTCAACTGCAACCTAGACTTACCCTTCATTAGGCCAGAGAGCCGCATGAGTGCTTGCGCAGTGCCTCAGTGCCCGACTACAGACATACTTGGCCTGGTGTCGTCAACCTAGTTGTCCTTAACACCTACTTCTATGTGTCGCTCTTTCGCTCGTCCGTGCTCGTATCCGGTGTAGGGTAGCAAACTTCATAAAGTCTGTATTACTTCTTTAGGGGCCAATGAGAAAATTGTAGACCATCCTGAAACAATTGCCGATCCAGTTTTCAATTATTCAATGATTGCTACATAAAGTTTTTATTTTCCAAGATTGAAAGTCCGCGATATGCAACAAAGTGCCGCTCGACTAGTCACGCTGCACATTTTTTCGAGCCTTCGCGCGCTTATTTCATACTTCGAAAAAAAACGCACGCCTTGAGCGGCACAAAGATGGATCAACAATTTTTTAAGATTGTCTACAATTTCATCGGTGACATTTTTGCTCAGTTATAATAACTAATTATGTAATTAGGCGAACTACAATAAAATTATCTGACTTGCTTCAAACGACGGTCTTAGTTCTGTCCGGCTACGTGGCACTTGCTTATTCTTAAATTTGGGGACAAGTTACGTGGGACACATGTTATAAATCAGCGCACATCACTAGGAGGACTCATTTGCGAGAAACGCACTTAACAACTTTACAGCAGATTACTCTTTTGGAGTTGGCTATGGCTAGAAGGCTTTACTTGATGTAAATTACCGCCTGTAATTTCGGTTAGAATTTCCTTCATGATAACAGCTTGGGGATGACTTGACTAGGCGGAGAAATTTAGACGCACTGCAAGCATATTTTGGGGGGATCCCTTCATTAAAGCCTACACTCGTGAAATTTGGCCAGCGTCCAAGTCGCAAGCATTGTCTCTTAGAAGTGGAACGAGGTGTTAAAACATCAAATTGTATGCAGGATTGTAGATGAATCTTTCTTTGTGACATACGACATTAATTGTCGACAATGCAACAAATATTTTACTCTACATATTTAGGGCATGATGTCTTACTCTTCATCGCTAGTCATTAGAAACGCGGCTCTGATTAGCTCCTATTTTCTAAGCGTTACCGGTTATGTTAAAGGTTGCGCTTGTGGTATAATTAACCGCTTTCGGTCTCTGATGTGTACCTCCTGCATGTTGTGCGGACGGTGTTCCCTAGCCGTTATGACCTGTAACCCCATTGTAACCTTGTAACTCCATTTAAAACACACATATGCACACATACATGTACAGATACAAACGCACAGACAGACACAGACGCCCACACGTACACGCACACACACACACAAACACGAGCGCGCGCGTGCTCGCAGAACAGACATTGTCGTTTCTTATTGTGCATTATAAACATAGTGCCCAGACGTTTAAAACGCATTCTAGTACCTATTCAGGCATATTGAAGTTGGAGGAGACATTACCTTTTTTTATCACTGGCATCAGTGGCTTATAGCATCGAGGAGATTCACCAAAAAAGACTTCTGCATCGGACAGCATGCCGGGCTTCCGTCCGGTGGATTTTTTCGGAATCATAAGGGATGGGTATTTCTGCTGAACTTTTTCTGGCACCGAAAGCGTGACGTAAGGTGTGCGTACATTTCCAAGTGAAGCGTAGTGCAGTGGAATTCATGACACTAAGATACATAATCGGCATCCTCGTCGTCTTACAGTTGAATGGGGAACGATATCCAGAGAGTCCATGTCGCGTTCGAGAAAATGCGCCAAAGTATGAACCGCTCGGAGTAAATCGATGTCTCGCGGCGGTTCATGGCTTGGAACAGTCGCCAGACAGCTGCCATTTGTCAACACTTTCCGCGCCGTTGATCTGGTCTTCATCGCTGAGCGAAAGAAACGCTGTGGCCAGCGGCTGAAAAACAAACTGCTAAACGTAGCTTTCGTGACTTAGTTTTTTTACTACCCAGCACTGGTGGTCACCGTTGACGTCTCGCAGCTTTTCCCAAGCCCCGTATGTGCATAAAGGGTTCATTAAAGCTTCTGGAACTCTCGGTTGTTTGTTTGTTTTCTTTTTCTCGCTCGCAAGAACAATCGCAGGAAAGCACGTAACCTGCCTATAAGGGCATCGTTATTGTCACGATATACTACTTCATCATGTGCTTCTCCTTGCTGAACTTTCCAAAGCCTTCCGTGAACACTCTTAAATTCAGGGCGCTAAATATGGCGGGCTAACAAAAAGCAATGATCGTGGTATAATTGCAGCTCTCTGTTTTTATTTGCTCTGTCTTCTTTTTCTTTTTGCAGAGTGGACCTAAAAACGGAACGTTCTATATATTCAGCCTGCGGCGCAACTTAAAAGCCAACTCCAATGAATGTAAACATTGAATAAATTGGTTATGAATACGTAGTATAGACTATTGAAGCCATGTTGGCCAAGCTGCAGAGCTGGTAATGGTTTCATTTCTTAATTAGCAGCCTTTAATTATCCCCCTAAGTAGATTATTCAGGCATGATCTGGTGATTGGCAATCCTGGCGCAAATCACAGAATGTGACCTCCGAAATTTTTTCAGCACGCCATGGTAGGCCGCGCCGAATGAATAATGTCGGACGTCATGCCAAGCAACCGCGCATTCGATAAGTCATGCGTAGCTTCAGGCAAGAGGTTACTAATTGTTTTAGTTTTCAGTATCGGTAACATCTTGCTTTGCGAGTCTTTCGTGCCGCATACGCTTCCATTTCATACGTGAAATCTTGCAGGGAGGCGGCTTTGTATCTGCGCTATCCGAAGCCAAGCTTTTTCACGCGTCCAAAAAGACAACGATTCGAGCACGAGACTCGACTCCAGCATGGCAGTGAATGCAAGTCCCCTTGTCGAAACGCTGCCTTCCGCGACACTCTTTGTTCTACCACTGTTAAAAACAATGAACCAGCGTGTTACTCTGTGTACTTACACTGCGTTCCACTGTTGCACACGAGCTAAGCGTCAGGCACGTGCGTGTGTTTACCGCTGACAAGGTTACCATCAGCCGGCGTCACTTGCGGCATAGTTGGTGGCCCTGGAACCTCTCTGCAAACCTGTGCAATGCAGGGACGCAGCTTCGACGGTAAATTGCTGCTCGAGCGTAATTAAAGGGATAGCAGAGGATGGTGATGAAAGTGAGAGCTGCACATTACGCTGTTTCCTTTAACAGCGTGCCGCACCGCATGCGAGCGCATTGCGTACCATCGAAGAAAAAAAACACATCACTGCGTAATTCTTCTTTCGCGTAGTTGTTTGAAGGACGGCGGATAACCGAGCCACCTTGTTTCTCAAATTTGCTCGAAGAGATATCGGACTTCCAGGTGCTTTCATATTCGAGAGATTCCAACGGTGCCACCAGCGCTTCCCCAATAAACCCATAGCGAAAAAAAAAATTTCTACTCGCCAAAAGGTTCCTCGTTATTTCGGGATTACACGCCGCCAAGAATGGCAACGCTTCAGTGCTTGAAACGCCTCGTTCTAATATAAAAATGGTACACTCTCGGATAAGTTATTGGATGTGTGAACCGAGGTCCCCTTGAACCGTCCTCAAGAACGCGAAGCGGGCTTTATTAATTTTGGCATTACTTCAATTTGGACAGGTCGTTTCGCTTCAGCATGGTAAACTCCACGATTTAATTTTAATTTTATCTTGCTAAGCGATGAACTTGGTTGTAGCTGTTTCTCTGTGCGTTCTCCCCCATCGTTGTACGTCGATGGAGACTCTCCTCAGTATTCTCAATTGACAACTATACAAAAGTCAGAGTAATAAAACAGCCACTTGCAGTTAAGCACGTGTCGTTAAGCTTACTTTCATGGTTTGTACGGGACCAAATAAAGCGGAATGATGCGAAGAATGGCACGAACAGAGCAGAAGACGTTATTTCTGTGTTAAGGCTCTTGACTAGCTCTTTGTAAGAGAACAAATAGAATCTCTTTCTGATTCGTGCATGTTTCTATTTATGCTGTGCAGTTAAGTTTCTTCTTTTTTTTTTTTTACAAACGTACGATTCTCGTGGTTTTGCGGCTATATAACTGTTGTAATCTTCATTCCACAAGAATTTCGGTAGCAGGATGAAAAAAGGAAAATGTGAAGGACTACATTTTTTTTCTACTAGAACATTATGCACGCTGTTGTGGATGCATTTACTCGTAAAATGTTTCGGCTGTGGCTGGTTCTTTATTCTACGAATACGTTTCACTGCAGTGCATTCCTAAATAGGATATGTTTGCGTACTACAGGCTATACGAAAACAAAAAATCGGCCATAAGAAGGCGGCGTAAGCTGAGATAAATATTGTACGCACAAAGCACTGCATTCAGCTAACACATCGCCATCCTCTAAAGGGCATAGGGAGAGATCAAACCTAATCACGTAATCACGCTCAAATTTGTGGAAGCCGAGAGCTACAAAAAAAAAAAGAAGTGAATCCATCCGCTTTTTCTGTCTTCCGTTTAAGTGTTTGTCAGCCGTTTACATGCCAGACAGTGAGCGGTTAGGACTTTAGAGTTTAGAGCATTTCTGTACGTAGCGTCTACGAAAATAAAGCATACACGCATTAAAAACAATAAAAAGAAGACAGTACACATTTATCGATTTTCAATTACAAACTCAAAATTTATGCTACGATAACTAATCATCAGCAACACGAGAACAAGATGAGAGCACGGCCAACGTTTCGTCAAGGGGACTCTCTTTTTCAAGGTGGCACATGCTTTCCTCGCCCCAGTATATGTAGGTATGCTTCTTCTAAAGGGGAGAGAGGGTAAGGCGAATGGGCGAGACAACTCCCGAGGGTGTGTTAGCGGCGAGCGTGCAGTACTGAGAAGAAAGCTAACGCGCCATCGAACGTCGGGGGGGGAATGCGAGGCTGCGCGCCGTGTGTCAGCCGGATGACGTGTCATTGTAGGTTTCGTTTTTCATGGATGCGGCCCGGATCGAAGTCTTGAATTTCCGTCTCCCGCATTCCTCGTGTTTTCCTTCAGTGTCTAATCATGTATTTAGTTGTTGCGCACATAGAAATTATAGCTCTCTCGGGACAAAAAGAAGTATGCTCCTCCAGCGCGCGTCTTAACATCTATTGAAGCGAAGCCTTCGTGAAGCCACTAATCGAACGCTTTGCATTAACTGTTTAATTCCTGCGTATTTAGGCGTAAAGGAAACTGGTGCGTAAGCATGGGCTCTTGCGCAGCCAAGCCACGCGATGTGGCGTGCGCGGCGATCTTCCCAAATACATAGTTTGCAGTAGCACGGCAGAAGTACACGTGCGGTCTCAGTCTCTCTGTTAACAAAAAAGAAAGAAATCTGCTTTCGAGCATCCAACTACTGTGCAGGGAAGCCGAGGTTCGATCCCACCTCAGGGCACGTAATTCAATCTTTTTTTTTCTTTTTTTTCCCCTGAGGTCCGAGCTGCTCGGTAAGACAGCAGCAGCTGCAGCACCCTGCAACTCCCAGCAGCCGCGGCTATAGGAAAGTCCGGGAAGTTTCGCAAAGAAGGCTTCGCTTTAAAAGCCTTCATTGTACAGTTGCCAGTTCTTTCTACATTGATTCTCTTAACGTGAAGTCTTTTCTCCTACAAGAATTTGGGAAGCGTGTGACTAAGCTTTTGTTTTGCGAACGTAACTTGATTGGAGAGGAATTCACTCAACAGAAGCGTTGCGAAATCTGTGCTTCTGACAAGGGACCGAAAATTAAAATAGCTCAGAGTGGGAGAACAAAGAAAGCAAGAGGCACAATCAAAGCGGGTGATCCTCTCTGCTGGAACCAATGACAAGTAAGCCCCAAGGGTGGAATGAACCGTGACGCGTGCTCTTTGCAGGCCAGTTACTTACGGCGACGCGAGACTGGGTGATGCAGCACAGCGCTCCCTGAGAAACAAGTAGTTGACGGGTGACCACAGTTTGAACAATAAACTCGATGCCTACGGCATGCATGAACGTAAGGAATGAATTTTTTTTTTTAGCGTAACCTCTCCCGGATGCCACCTCTGCTCCTAGGCAAGACTGGCTCAAGGAAGCCTCTATTTTTCTCCCCGTCCCTGCGAAATGTCACACTTCGTAGTCATACGTTGTTTGATCACGGATTTCGTTCGCTCTGTAGCTCTTCGGCACAGACGTCACGTCTACGTGAACTTATAAGGCGAAGGCAACTGGTCAACAAAACCACACATGCTACCGGAAGGCATTAAAGCTGCCGGATTCGAGACTGCCTGTTTCCTCGCGTTATCCATAGGGAAACAAGAAAAAACGCAAGAATGACAGGGAGTTTAACCATGGTCACGATCAATTGGTTATCCTACACTAGGGGAGGCGAAAACGAGCAATAAAGTTAAGGAAAAAGGAACTAGTAGAGTCAGTATGCGCAAACCCGCAAGAATATCTTCACTCCAGCGTAATTACAAGCGCTTGTATACTGTAAACCAGATTACTCGCTGAATAGCAAATAAGGGGGTAAAGCTGCCTATAACTGATACCACTGCTTGCAACACGGGTGTAAGGGTGTGAGGTACAGACAGATGTACATGCTTATTTACATTTATTGCTGCAATCTTTTTTACAGTGTGATCTCTGACGCTTAGACGACAGACCATTCTGGGAAGCAAACTTTCTAGGACCTTGATTGACGAACTGTATGATACATATGCATTAAAAGACACCGAAGCGCTAATGCACTTTTTGGCAGGCAACATGACTATGCACTGTACAATAATTTACGCCCTTATTTACTTTTGTGGGTGTAAATTATCTTACAGTGTATATAGCCAGGTTGCATGCGAAAAATGTATTAGCGCTTCGGTACCCTTTAAGGCATACATATTACAGAGTTCTTCAATCAAGGTCCCAGAAAGTTTGATCCTTAGAATGGTCTGTCGTCTAAGCGTCGGAGACCATGTACGTAGGGCGCATTGTTGGTCATCGTAGGATGGACAGTGATGCAGTGTGTGTTCGGTAGTTTCACCTCATTCTCGTAAATGGCACGCGGCACTGTCAGGCATTCCAGTAGGGAACGATTACGCGTTTCCTAAATACGAAACTCCACCACACCTAACTCCATAATAGGGACTTGAGCATTTACAACGTAGCTAGTAACCCTGTTGAGACTTATTATCAAACTAAAATATAATGGAAATGTAGACAGGAGATAAACCGCAAACAGCAGGTAGCGACTTTGAAGATTGTGATGCAGGCAAGAAGGAAGAACGTTTAAGGAAGTTTGGCATTTGTGCTGTATATCCCTCCTTGCCCGCCTAAATTTTAGTCCTAGGATCGTGTTCCATAAAAATAAAAGGAACGCATTTCCGTTTGAGAAGTTGAAGCAAGAAAGAAAAAAAAAGAAAGCAGGGGAGGTATGAATCGGAGGCTCGAAGGCTTGGCACAATTAAAGAAGACTTCTTTCCAACGATCACGCGCACAGATGCAGAAGCGAAAGAACAAGCGAAAGCCGCAATGTAAACGAAGGTGTCGGCTGAGCACAAATTAGACTCTCCCTCTCGGTGCACGCTAATGTGGCGCGCTTGCGTTTCCTTGTTTATTTTTTCTTTTTGTTTCCGAGATCCCCGTAGCCATGGCCGTAGCCGGCGGATTAGCGCGCACCGTATGTTACAAGTAGCACTGGATTGGCACTCGGGATTTGGATCACCAGTAAGGAAAAGCAATCCAGGCACTGAGGGAACAAGCCCATCAGTAGAGCCACTCGCAAGTCAGTCCTCTTCACCATCGGCTTTGTTTCCCCTCGGCCCGCGCGAAGGAACGGCTGTGTGGAGCAACGAAATGACCTCACGTCAATGTGTCCTCTACACTTGTAGTACGTGCGGTGAACTGAAGTGTTTCCTGGTCGCCTGCGCTCTGATGCGAAGGTGCCCATTAAGGTAACTAGAGGTTAACCTACACCGTTCCTTTTTTTTCTTCTTTCATTCTCTTTACAAGCGCGAAACCACTCTGGCTTTCTTCAGTCTGCGCAAACTACTATTACGTTTTTAAGTGTTTTTTTAAATAAGTGAAAATAAAAGAACCAGATTTACTTTTTAAAATGGCGGCTGCTCCTTTACACGTAATACTAACAATAATAATAATAAAGAAAGTATTCTAAGGCGCGGAGGAGCGTCACGAGTTGAGAACGAAGTTTGACAAAGGAATTAAATGAAGTCCGTGTTCAGTCCCGGGACCATTAGAACATAGCGAGGTAAAATGCTGGGACAACTTGCGCCAGTGAACATGCAGAGTTCTGGAAGCGTACAGCAAGACGCGATGCGGTCGAATGTGAGCAGGCGTGCAAATGTGGAAAATATGTGAGTGACCTATTACATGATCATCCAAAATCCAGAAGGGGGCCGACAGATTGAGTAGCACACTGCGGTATAAAAGTTACGAACAGAGATAAACGTCTTTAGAAAGGCTGCAGCTTACCTTACTATAGCTGGTACTTTTTTTGACAAATATAGATCCACCATTGAAACGTAGGCCAGCCTTTCTGAGGAAATTTATACATGTTTTTAACTGTTCTACTCCTATACATTGCCACATACACACCAGAGAAATGTGGACTTCAACGCACAAAACGTTAGCAGGTTAGTGTTACCTACATAATCGGCAACGAGTGCGCGTAAATACGAAGCGTTGAAGTTGGTTGCGCTTGCCTAACTGCCTCTATATTTGATGCAGTATACTATTTAGTGATTTTTGGCGTGCAGCTTCTTCCTGTATCTTTCTGTAACGTTTTGTACTTGTTATCTATTTCGAGTTTGAAGTGTCACGCAATTATTACTTTATTCTAGGAATGAGAAAAAGGGAAGGAGAACACGAAGAACACCTTATAAGTCTAAATTGGTGTTTTTGAATTGATGATTAATTATGCTTAGCGATATTGTTCTTATTTTAACAACTCAGAAGGTCCTTTCAACAGCATTTACACTACACCCGTCTTGTAAACTTATTTTTGAGCATAACATTGACTAGCCCACCCATTTTCTGGTCAGTAGGCCTTTGTGCGTGCGAGCCATATGTCATCTTTCTATTCCCTCTCTCCCGTCCGCCAGAGCAGGGTAGCCAACAGGATGCATTTCCCGTTAACATCCCTGCCTTATCTCTTTATTTCTTCCTCCTCCTCCTCCTTTCGGCTAGACGATGACGGCAAGGTTAGCACAACCATTCAAGGTTTTCTTTTAGGATTAATGAGTCTTAAGCTCTCACAAAATTTTAAGCCCCCTCTTCTTTCACCCGAATTGAATTTGAATTGTTCTAATTTTTATGGATATGGTAGAATATTCATTTTCATAAAATCACGCAAGCTCTCCAATCTATCTTTCGTTTCAAACTTATTTAATGTATAATTTTGACCACTTATTTTTCACTTTACTTTGACCTACCCGATTCATGGCCAATTCCCCAGAGTGATTACATGCCAGTGCATCGCACGGATCTACATCTACAACAAAACGCACAGGTTAACCGTGATTCTCGCCTGCTGCGCCACAGTGCGGTAAAATAAGGAAAGATAGAACAAAATACATGACGAATGAATACGGCTTAAAAAAAAGCGCAAGTGCAATGTCCTTTCAAAAAACACGACCTTCCATTTTCACACGCTTCGCTGAAGCGTAGTGAGCGAGTCGTGTTAATGCAGTGCACTCGCTGAAGCGTGCGGCGTAATTAATTACCCGTCTCCTATTCGCTTTTTTCTCTGTTTGCGGCACCAGGGTGTGCCACGCTTTTGCTGGGCTTTGGTTGCGTTTTTGTTTTTCGCTTGTTATTGTAACCGTGAGCACAAACCTATGCCCAGAGAGGGAAGTAAGTTTCTGTTTACGTCGGTCACGTTGCCGTTTGGTCTTTCATATTGTGGTTCTTATTTCTCGTGCTCATCTGGCGATGGTGTTGTCCTTATGTATTTATGGAGAGACTTGTGTGGATCCCTTCACCACTGTGTAATGTGCGAATATTCTATAGTTACTGAACTTTGATTTTGATGCTGGTGCCCGTAGATGGGGCAATCTCTGTGTGTATATGTTAGTGTGTACTGCGTGCTTTTCTTTTTACTTGAGTAACAAATATGGGGTTTAGGGATAACCGGCTCTGGCGTAGCCTGCGTTCCCATGGTGCTGTACATGCAAAAAAAATCATGTAAGACATATGTGTCGAAGTGCTAATAACAATTTATGTATGTCAACAGAGCTGCAGAGTTTATAGCTCCTTGCTCACTTTTCTTTTCTTAGAGCTGGTTTAACCAGTTAAAATGGATGTTAAATTTTCGAGATTGAATTTTTGTTCTGCTTTCGGGTATATTACGTTAAATGTGCTCTGGAACGTTTTCTTGAAACCTCAGTAACACGATGTGGTTAATTCTATGCCTTTCAATAAATGAATTCCCAAAGTAGTTCTTCAAAAGAACTTACTATGAAAGGAGTTTTAAAAAACGCGTCCACTGCTGGATTTATTCTCCCTCAACCTATGCGTTTATTTCGGCTTACACAAGCTATTTCCTGTACTAACCTTTTGGTATACAAGTTTGGGGTAGTACAATGCGTGGAATAGGTCAAGCTTGCCTCCGAAAAAGTTGTCTCCAAACGTCTCAGGTGTGCCTACAAAATCCGTAGGTTGGGAAGGTCACGAGGGCGTTCGGTGCAGCGCTACTACTACGTGGAAATACCGGAGGAGACGGACACACACATAGCATTATTCGTGCTACTCATCTAGTGTCTAGAGTCGCGCTGTTCTGAACGCCTTCAGGCGTACAAGTAACCCAAATAACATCCCCGGTTTACAGAAACTGCCTTGTTTTGTGTTGCCCTTAGTGCGGACTTAGTCCGATATATGGCGCAACTTACTAGCTGCAAGCATTGTGACCTTCATCATTAAAGTAAATGCGTCATACCAGCGTACGTACAGGCTGCAGAAGGAGGACAGGCATATTTGGGCGTTGGTTCATCACATTTAAAAAAATGACAATGTCTTTACAAGTCTCGCCTATCTTCCTGCCTTGTATAAAGTAGCATTGTGGGATTCTTTTTCATCTTCATTTGTCCAGCAAGGCGTGTTTTTCGAAGCGCTTGGGTTTTGTGTGGAAACTAATAAGCACTTCAGCTTCCTTTAACCGACAGTCTTTAATGCGCTGGAATTGCGTTCCCATTGTTTAGGTTAACTATTATTGATAGTATCAAGTTGAAGTGCACCACATTATTTCTGACAGCGACAGTTTCATGTAGAATACTGCTAACAATGATACATTAGGCGACTACGTCTGTTCAGAAATAAGTCGGGTGGAATACCGACAACATTAATCAGTAGTGTTCCTGAGAATGAGAGTTGCCTGAACAGCGGTACGATTCAGAAACTTGGTTTCCTATTCTGTAATTACCTTTTCATGTGCTGCACTGAAAAGATGCCGTTGTTGTTTTTTGTGCGTATTTCCAGTTGTTTTACTGTATTGTTCTTGTAGCGAGAATGGATCTGTTGACGCTGAAATAAGTTCAATTTGCCGTAATTCTGCCCTGCCCATATACATTCCTTATTTTTTGAAAAGGTCCACAATGCTCATGTTAAATTATTTAATTAAGAACACAATGCACAATGCGCAGTACGGAACGATGTACAAAATATGTATGCGTGCTGGGGAGTACTAGAAAGGACTGCTCAATTTTACCCGAAATTCAACTTATAATGTGCAGCTCACTTCTTTGTTAATATTTTAATAAAATAATATTTTCCCTGCTACCGCGGGCATTCTAAGCAACCCCATTAATGCATTCTCCTTGGAATGGTGTAGTTGTCGTAGGTATAGGTGCCCAATTATAAAAATGCAACGATTACTGGATAAAAACTCTCTCGAACTTTCAAGTATTTGGAGCCCCTAAACCGGGCCTCGCTTCTTTCGGAATTTTACGCTTCTTTTTTTTCTTTGATGGCGCGGAATCGATAGTGACCCGAAGGGTTCAAGCTCGCAGCCCACCACGTGCAAACGCTCATTAAAGGGCTGCCCAATAAGCGACTCCAGCAGGCACTCTCCGCAAGCTTGTCGGTACGCTAGGGTTCTATGCGTGTCCCCGCTTTTCCTGTGAGATACGGCAGGAACGCGGGCCTTCATTTCGCCTTCGTGTCAGTTGTGCCAACGCCTCCTCGCCGGACACACAGGTTACCGGAGCCGAATGCCTAGGCTTGAATATTCATTGTCACTGATACGGGGTGGCAGGTGGTGTAGGTGAGTGTTTTTGCTATACGTCGACTGATAGATATAACAAGAGCTCGGAATTTGGCCTGGCTGTATCGTAATTTATGGTAGAAGAGCGGCGCGTAGGAAATTGGGAAAATAACTTGCCACAAGGACTGGAAAAAGTATAGCGAAGCGCATCCAGGGGACCGCGGGAAATAGAATGCTTCGCGCCGCAGGTCATGACACCAGTACACGGTTTAAGAAAGGCAGCCCTGTTCTTTTTTTCTTTTTCTGACATTGAAGAATGAAGGCAAACGCCCCTTACTTGATTTATCGCTGGTTTGAGATCGGTCTGCGCAGATGCAAGGACTTGATAAGTGGAAACCTAAACCTTAGCTTGGAGCGTCGTTTTTCTTTGTCATGTAGGTTCTGGTGAGGGAGAATATTCCAATGCGAAAAAAAAATAAGAAACCAGGGTGGTCGGCCGGAAGAGCTTTGTCTCTGGCCTGGTACTCTGTGTAGGTGAAGGCGAGGACAGCGAAAGGAAGACAACGGAAAGCGAGAGAGAGTGGTTGGCGATGATATCGTACATTGAGCTTTCTACGCGTACTATGGGGTCACATTTTATGCGCACGCACGTACGTCACCAGTATAACAGTGTTCAGGCGTGCCACATGTAGTTCTACAAGCTCAAAGTGAGGCCACTGTCCCTTAATAAATTGACCAAAGTGCTCTGGTTGGAAATTGCGCACTTTAGAGGCTGCTTCATGGCCCCAGACGTCTTATAGAAAGAGGACTGTCGTACTTAAGAAAGCTGCAAGCAGCCAAAAAAGGTGCTGACAAAGGCCAGATAAAAAAAAAGACGGTACATGCGCTGCGACGGCCTGTCGTCCAAACCATTTCCCGGCTTTAACTGTCTGATCTTCTGCGTGGTTCTCAGGGCAGTCGCAGAGGATGTGTCAGATCACCTCTGGTGTATCAAATGTCTGACAGTTGGCGCCATTATCGCGCACTGTCTTAATACCAATAACGTCGAGTAAACGGCACACAGTGTCTGGGTCTGTGAAGTAAATTAAAGTTCCGCGACTTCGGTTTGCTTTAGGTGGAATTCTGCACCTTATGTCCGAGTCTAGCGTGAACAGGCGACGTTGCTGAGCCTTGGAATCAGCCCAGGGAAAACTGCAGGTGTTCCGTATTACGCAGGAGAGCAGCGTAGGAATGATGTGTCGACACCAAGCGATGTCTGCTGAGTCGGTATCGACATGCCGCAGCTTTGTTTCCGATTCTTCGTACCCTGATTGTCTATGATCTTCTTCATCTTTTGAAAATATGTAGCGTCCTTTGGGGCTCCGCAGACACGTCTCGTTGCTGCAATACTGCGCACAGATTCTAAGGCAGCCATTTTGTATTTTCTCCTTCCATATCTATTTCGTTCTCTTACTACAATTATTTGCTCGTCGTGAGTCAAGAAACGAGAAATCTTCAACTGAAATTGTAGCAGAAGTTATTGTTTTAGTCATCGAGAGAGACAGCATTTCTTACATAAATAATAAACTGGCGGTAATGACCCGGAATGCTATATTACAGGTGTTCCGTGAGAACTGCGCTCACATGAGCACGAAAACTGCACGTACACTCACAGGCGTGGACAAACACGCTAAATGTATTGCCAAGAGCGAAAAAGGCATAGCATCGTTAAAGGAACCGGTAAAAGATCGTGCCCTAGCTCTCTAGAAGTGTTAGGCTATTATTCCTTTACATTGGCGATATATTTTGCTCACCAAACATTTAGGCTTATTTTCACAGGCCGCCAGAAAACTTCAAACCATGTTATTCTTCCTTGGCGTCAGAAAAATGACGTTCGCAGCAGCCATTTCTCCCTAATTGGCGACTGTCGGTCACTCAACAGGTGGGGCCAGCTGTTCAGCTACTCCAAAGATGTCGGCTTGGCCGCCGCATTGTCGTGACCGGAAACATTGTAGTTTATCCACCTGGATCTTCGAAAATTCCGCACGCATCTCCTTAGACCTGCGCTATACTGCCACTCCGACGGGGGCTCACTGCCCGTCTCCATCAGATAACCGAACGGCTGCTTTCCCCGTCTCGTCAGCGAGCCACGATTCACTTTGCACGTTCCTCCAAAGCGGCATCGATCGTCGAGCCTGCGCGGCGGCCCCTAATAACGTCAGCGGGCACCGCTCGCTCCTATTTGCGTCAGTTCCCCGTCGTTTTGCTTCGTTCTAAAGTCGAGAGAGGAATCGTTTCTCCCGGCTCCGTTTAGCATATCGCATTATTTCCCGCTGACGGTGCTTCGCGTCTGCGACGACACTGTAGCGCTATTGTCTAGCCCTCTAAGCGTAAACTCAACTCAAATACTGAGCCAGATTTGTTATTGACAATCTATACACCATCGTTTTGTAGACTTTTCGAATCTGTTTGCGACTTCCTGCACTTAGAATTTCGATTGTGTAAATATTTTCGTTAGCTTATTTACCAGTCGCAGAGTCATTGCACTGATTTTATATCAGTTTATTTTTGTATTATGAATGACAATTTCAGCTACATGCGCAGTATTTTACGGGGTTCCTTATAAGCCTATATTGTTGTAGAAATTAATGTAGATGATGACGACAACAACAACAAAAACGATGATGGTGATGGCGATGGATCTAGTGATTATAATGATGGGTGAAGTGAAACATTTCACCTCTTTAGCCAGTCGCTAGGGAACGTGCTACAGCGATGTGCAGGTAAATCAAGACGGCGCGATAAATGAAAGATATTTCATTCCGCATAGTGCCACATATAAACACTAAAATCTATCTACTCGCTTTAGCAAATGTTTCCCACACACTTCACTGATAGCCACTTAAAGCAAGTAAAGAGGGAAAAACTGCTTTGAAAATGAAGCGACTCTCATCCGGCAAGCAACTCCATGCACGTCATGAAGCAAGATAACTCAACCTTTAGAGCAAGTTATAAAATTTGTGACGTCACATATCGGCAATCAGCACTGTTTTCAAGCGCTACGTAATATAAGTGAGTTTTCGGTTTTATTTTCCTCGTATTGTTCAGCTTGTTTTTCTAAAAATGCTAAAAAAAGGTCATAAAATGTAATCTGACAGTATAGCGCAATTTAAAGGCGCTCTTTTTGTTCTTTTAAAGTTCTACAGTGTATCTTCAACTGCTCCGATTGTTTAGCACAATACCCTCGAGCTCTCTGATGGCTAGATTAACCGGCTAAATAGAAGCACATTTGAATATGGGTACATTCACGTGAATGTGTGCAACTGTGGACATAGATACATGCTTAAGTACTGGTATCTGAATATGAGGAAATACGGTTATGCAATATGTGATGGGCCCCGTTATTGCTCTCTCATGAGAACCCAAATTCATGGCCCATCTGCGCCTATATTGCATGAGAAAAATATTAAACTCGGCAACATTTTATTATCTCACATAAAAAGAAAGACCACATCAGCGCAAGTCCTTCAGCGCTGATTTATGTGTACATGTATATATGGATGGCATTTGCGAAAACATCATTTCAAAATCCAAAGCAAGAAAACATAAAGGAACATTTTCAGAAAAACCTTTAGCAACTTGAAGATTACGACGATTAATCTTTTTCGTTGTAGGGTTTCGTATTTTCATCCCTACCATTTCATTTAATAAGGGCTCTGCTTGAGTCAACCGGAAGCTTATGACATTTTTCAGCCGATCGACCTGCGTGCTGTCTCAGTGAGGTGGCGCTAAGCGGCTTAAATTCTGCCTATATTTCTATAGGTAACCGTCATCTTACGCTGGTTATCCGGATTAGTTGAATTGCACGAACTGTTTTATTTCATTTATTTATCGAACTCCTCTTTACTACCAGTCCTAGCAAAGACGTCACCTAGGCCATCGCGCGATCAATGAGTTTTTCGCTTTCGATTTTCGGAGCCGAGATTTCAAGTCCCCAGAGGCTTTACCGGCAACGCAGTCACAAAATCCGACGCACACGTGACCTCTCTACATCCTCAAGTTTACTTAAGCCCCTTCACTGGCTTGCTGCTGTATGCCATATACCTATTCGAATAACATCTACGTTTACTCTCGATTCCACAATGTTTTTTTTTTTTTGAAGAATTTGGAAAGCTTATTGAGTGTGAATTACAATCTGCTCACTCGGGCTTCCATTCCTCAGAACTTTTGAATCTTGCACAGTTACTGAAATTGTGGGTGCTCTCGCACTTTTGCACGTTTCAGTCGCACACATTTTTCCCGCTGTCCTCAGCGCACTTATTGTGTGAGTGAAATTCTTCGGTGAAACATAGCAACGTGAATTCGTGTATTTGGCTCCCATAGCCGTAACATTGATGAGCATGACAGACAAGTCTGTCGATTGCAACAGCTCTTTTATGCCGCTCGACGTCGCTGTAGCGATGTTTCAGTACTCTATACTGAATTAACTGCACTCCCTTCAATGAGATGATTGCTTGCCAGGAATTTTGCCGAAACCAGGCCGTCTTTAGAAAGGCAAGAAGGGCGGTTGAAACGTCACCTCTCACTGGAAATAGTGCATGGTTGGAGAACCGAAAGAAAACACAGATATTTGAGTTGCAGACAACCGAGCCAATTTGCCAGCAAGGAACAGACATGTGCACACTCAAAATACAGCGGCTCGAGAATCGAAATAGGTTTTTGTTTAGGGAGGATAGGCAAAAACAGCAGCTTTCACGCGTCCATTCGCAAGTAATAAAGCAAGCTTCATCATTAAATGACACTTTTACGATAAAAGGCAGTCACTTTTGCAGTCACATAGGAGGCTGAGCAAGCCAGAAATGGGGCCATGTGAAAAAACTGGGAGAGTCATCGCCCATAAGTTTTTGGCTACGTCACCATGACGTTATGTATTTTAACAACGTCTGTTGAGCTTGATTATAATTATGTGCGTGTGTGTGTGTGTGTGTGTGTGTGTGTGTGTGTGTGTGTGTGTGTGTGTGTGTGTGTGTGTGTGTGTGTGTGTGTGTGTGTGTGTGTGTGTGTGTGTGTGTGTGTGTGAGAGAGAGAGAGAGAGAGAGTAAGAAGACGGTGATCTTGGGTTATCAAGTCTGCAAAGGCAGAACATAGGGATTTCTGTGAAAACTTCTTGTGCTAGACAACTCAAATATCAGATAATACTTTCGAATCCACATCGTCACTCTGATGTTGCAACTCGGAAACTTCCAAGCTGAATTCCAAAAAGAAAATTCACCGAATATAACGATACTACCTAATACAAAATTTGCTCGCAGCTCTATACGTGTTTTCATTTCGCCACACTTGTAGAGTGGCTGGCGCGGCCACTTTGTCTTGTGCGGCACGTTACAAACAGAGCGAAGTGTGGCGCCATTGCCTCGCTAATCGATAGATTGCTAGAGGCGGCGCGTGGGCGCAATTCATAGCAGCCGCCGCAGACAGACCTCTACTCATTCAGCGCTTCGTTCTGACGCGCTCGCCGTATGCCTTATTGATAGCGTCATCGCTGAACAGACGACGCGTGCTACTCTGGTGTTATCTCTGGGCAATCGTCGCCTCAGAAAGCCCCATACACGCTAGCGGTAAACGTGGATGGCACGCCGCTGGCGTTAAAAGGCAGCTGCGGCAGAGCCTCCACACCAACTGCCGGCGAGCCGCTGCGGCATTCACGAGACATTCACGAAAATCTCGCCTCCTCTCTGTAGGTACGAGATGTCGCATTCTTTTTTCTTCTTCTGCTGACAGGTCGGCCCTGTGTTTACGTACTTCGTCCGTCGTTCATAAGGCGAGTCATGTCTTACGAAGATGACGACGTCGTTACCACTGATCATAATCGTGTTCGTGTGCTCTTGTCTGTTGCGGCGTCGGCGCGCTCGAAAGTCAAGGAGAATGACGTACTGTGTGTCATCTCTACACCCTTGTATTCAGGGTCCGTTTTCTTGTAACGAATCGGATATGGCATGCTGTCTACAAAAAGCCTTTCCATTAGGACGTCTTGGTTTATACTCATCACTGTAAAAAAAAGCCTCAAATCATTACAATTCAAACAAGCGCGAACGAGACCGAACCAAGCAAACCAAATAAGCGCAAGCGAGAGCTGACCCGAGCAGACGCTAGTACGAAACGAGCGGTCGGGTGGGCCCGCATGACACCAGTTTCCCGCGTGTATGTCGTCGAAGGGACAGCTCTCATTGGTATCCGCCGTTCGCAGCTCGGGTCCTTTCATATTTCGCTTCGCGTTCGCTCTTTTATTTTTCGCTGTTGTGCTTATTCGATCGGTTAGGCCGGCGCCGAGGCCCACGCTAGCCGCAGGAATGGGCGTCTATGAGCAACGCTCTACAAGAAATGACTATCTCTCATTTTCCCCGCTAATCATAAATCTGCTACCTGAAATCAATTCAAATAATGTTTTGAGAGAGTACTTTATCGTATATATAAAAAAATTGTATTCCTGTAACGGAAGTGACGTTCTGAATAGAAAGGGTAGAAAGGCAAAATGTTTATTCGCAATGCTGAACACTGCATATCAGTGCTGCACATCTGTATCTGTGATATGTGCGGGCATATATATAGCCCGAAAGTCAGCCTTGTGGCGGCAGAAGTATACTGAAGTATAAACGACAAGGATAAAATCAATCCCTGCCGGCGGTTCATTATTCAGACTGGATGCCGGACTGCTGCCATTTGTCAAACCCTACCGCGCCGTTCGTACTTTGTCGCTTGGCAACAGCGTCTTGGGCAATCACTGCACACAGACAGCCGAGTGATCTCCAAAGTGTGGGTATAGCTACAAGCATGGTTGGGAAACATCAGAACAACTTATTTTCTGCGCGTCAGAATACTTGCGTAACACAGATATTTCCAAACACCGCTTGATGTTTTTATTTAAATGCGCCTGTGTAGGAGGGTGCTAGACTTCTTTGTTGTTGCACCGTTTTCTATGTAGCGTAAGACGCGACCATGTGCCTTCTGTCCAGACTATCTTTGTCCGTAAGCAACGTAATTTATTAGAGCTATTCTACCCAATATGGCGTAGTACCCCGTTAACCCCAATATGGCGTAGAATTTTGAAAGTATATATATATATATATATATATATATATATATATATATATATATATATATATATATATATATATATATATATACCACGTGGGGTAGCGTAACAACTGTCACCTTTCACTTTTTCCACCTTATGATATTATTTCATTTTACACTGTTCCCTTGCTGAGCTTCTCAAACAACTCTATAACGCAATGATGGCAGAACATGTTCCATTTATTCATGTTTCCTTCAGAGTACCAATACTTATTGACCCAAATACTAAAGCAATGACCTTCAGACAATAATTTGCGCATACTTGCATATAGGGTATACTTGTATATGGAACATGTTTTAGGCTGGAAAGTTGGCATTGTTGAAATATATATGCTTCTCAGATCATAATTCTGTGAGTTCAGCTTAACTATAGAACAGTAGGGGAAAATAGCGAACAGTGCTCGTAAAAATATGGTATGACAGAATGTTTTCCTGTAACCTCAATTTTCCTTTTCGTAAATCTGAAAAATGCATTTCTATTAAGAAGTGAAAAGTAAATACAGAATGAGATATCACAGTCAAAATACATAGAGCGAGACGTCATCGAAAAATAAATATATGATAAACAGTATCAACTTATTCAGAAGAAGCCCGTAATCATGGAAAGAACCACCACCACCACCTCCGGGTAGCATTACAAGTATAAAGGTACAAAAGTGAATTATCTACTTAACAAACATGAAAGCAAGTTCCTTTTAAATGAATAATTAAAACCTTCCTTTACACCTGGAGGCAATTAATTACATAACGATACTGAAGAACAACGTTAATAGCATTGATAAGAACTACATTGCTGAGGCGTTAGTATGCATTATTTGTGATGTCATTATTAATTTTAGCCATTCGTACATTCAAGTGTATAGCCACAATCACAATAGTCGGGTCATCCCATAAAGTATGCGGTTAGGGCTCACGGCTAAATTTCTAGGACAATGCTTATTTGATTCGCCGCACGGAAACTGAAAGAAATTTTTGGTTTAAAATACATTTGCGCCTTTGTCTTCAAATATCGCACACTGCACACTCCAGAATATATTCGCACTGCAATATGCACACTGCACGAAACTCTTCTAAGCCCTCTTATCCCTTCCCTACCTCTACCATGTCACGAGCTTTACAGACATACCTTTTTCTTTTTCTTTTTTGACACTCCTAGTGCAAACGCATGAAAAAGTGTTGTATGTCAAGTGTGGGCAGCCGCTCTCTGTGGTAGAGGTAGAGAGCGAATGGAAGAGCTTGGAAGAGCGTAAGCATATATATATATATATATATATATATATATATATATATATATATACATACACACGGTGATCTGCTCCTGACCCCCGTCAGTGGCACTTCGCTCCTCGAAGAGGCAGGACGTTTGTCGAGTGAGATCCTGACCAACACTTTGCAATGTGGTCCCCGTGTTTTAAATGATGCATCTCGGACCTCAAAGAGGTGTCACGCAATGTAAGCGCATTTCCCTAGCATTTGCCGCTAAATCACCGCAGATATATTTTTAATTCTCTCTACGGGGTTCGGCGTATGTCCGTTCCTGAGCAAACCAGGCTTCAGGGCCGATATTTTAGTGCCAGTGAGCCTACATCTGTTCTCCGTAACCAACAATAAATCCCGGTATAAAACCTGCCCACGTAATGTCCGTTATAAAGCAAACGAGCCCCTTAATTGAGTAACCCATAACTTTCAACGGCTTCTCTAACATTCTTACATATTTTTGTCGGCTATTAAATTCTTGCGCAATCGTGTATGTGGTGCCGTATTTCGTCTTATAAGGGTCTGCCATAGAAGGGGCGGCTTTTCGTAATAAACAATAAATCATGACAATAACCTGCATATACATACAATGCTGAATAGTTTTTTTTTTCTAAAGCACCCAGCCCTCTATACATATAGAATAACAGTCAACGGCTTTTCATAACTTTACATACACATTACATGGGTGACTACCCGAACACACGATCAGGTCCATAGGAACACTTCAAAATAGCGCATTGCGCACTGGCACTGCTAACGCACGCAATCTAAAAAGCCAGTGGGCTAGCCCTGGGTGACCTGCAGTTTCTATCAGTATATATAAATACCATTTATAGCAACCGCAGCATCAGGTTATAACAGTAAAAACTGTTGCCAGTATATGGCTTAGGCAAACATTTAATGCGAGGCAACTATATGTCTGAAACTGCGCCGTTGCAATGTTTGTTTCTGATGAATGCCGAAAGAAGGTTGTGTAATGCTGAGGTCTCGTTTTACAACGAGCAGATGTTTCATTGGCTGAACACCCTTAATGTTGAGCAATGCAAGGTATAGATGCCCGCATGCCAGTGCTTGCTCGATGTTGTCTGTGCTGTGACACATGCAAATTGTTACGTGCCGTGCTCAATGATTAGGGTGTACTGAAATAAAGGTACATTTTACCTGTTTGCCACTACTCGCATGCTCTTTTTCCTTGGAGGACTCCGGAGTTTCAAACATCGTGTAGTCTGACGCTCACGCAGATTGTATTTTTCAGTCAACGCTGAAAGATGCCTGGGATGTGCGCACAGCACAGGAGCAAATCATTCTTTCATAACCACCATTACAACTTTGTAACATGCTGTTATACGAGGATTTCACATATTTTAGTTCGTAAGTACAAACAAAAAAAGAAAATAAGGAGCGAAGGCTTCTGCAGCACTTCAGACACTTCTCGCAATCTTGAAATTCAGTAAACTCACTCACTCGAAGTCCCCAACGTTCCCTTTCGTTCATTTGATTCATTCCAGGATTCGGATCGAGTAGATGACAAAGTTATGGCGTTCGTAAGCCGTTTATATCAAACTACTGTATGCTTGGTGCGGGATCGAAAGCTTAGGTTTTTTCTTCCCCGCGACTATTTCCGTTATTCTTTTACGAACCTTAAAGGGCATGATAAATTTCACTGATTTTACTCAGCCCGTCTTTTGTCTGATATATATAGAGCTTACTGACTCCACTGAGAGATAAATGAGTTTCCCGTTTTCGATTTCCGGAGCGCAGTTTCCAAGTTCGTGATGCGGGCCTGCTTGGGTCGATGCACCCGCGTGTTATTTTTGTCCTCAAGTGCATTTAAGCCCTTGATCGTCGTCCTAATACTTACTTTATTTTTTATAGAATGACTGCAATATTTCTGTGGGTAAATATCACCCCACTTCTTGTAGATTTTTTTTGTCCGTTTATGATAATACTTGTATTTCTTGCTCAGTATCCCAATATTAGCAGCATACTTGCCATTAACAGTCTTGTTCCTCACGTGCTTCCTTGAATAGCAAGCTTTACTTTTCAGTGGCACGTTGTTTGCATTGGTCGAAGTATATGCAAACTCTTTGCATGCACAATTTCTTTATAATCTTTAAGAAGCAACAATAGTAGTAAAGCAAACGGGCGTTAGCACCTGGAAAAAAGTTTTCCTGCAATGGGGGTAGATCTTAAAGTAAGGCGGCATATTGGTTCGATAATTAGCCTAGTGCCATGTCATACGTATGAACCGTGTTTTGGTTACGTATTATGTGCTTTATTATTTATCTTTTATTAATTTAGCTCTTTGACCTTACCTTCAAATATCAGCGTCTACTGCACAGCAATGCCGTTTAGGTGTTTAGAACTCATGAGAGTTTAGATGTTTTGAACTATCTTGGCATGCTTGAGCTGCAATTGCCCAGAACGTCAGGAGCTACCTTGGTTCTCCGAGAGAGTGCAAAGTCTGCTAAATGTTCATCGTACTCGCATCAAGCGCCTCACATCTGTGACGGAAGCTATATACGTGGTGCTCGAACACCTTTACAAAAAGTACAGTGGTGTTTAACTTGAACTCGAACAGTGTGACCGTGGTCGAAGGAACTCCAATACTGCTTGGTCACGTTGACATGTGAAAAATTTGTTTTAATGAATACCGGTAATTAAAACGATGTTTACATTTTCAATTTTTGTATGTCGGCGTCACCAGGAGCTCCTTCGACCACAGGCACCGTGTTTCAGCTCATACTCGAACGCGTATGCTAACTGTAGTGCATTTTGTATGAAACGTCAGAAAGCACCTCTACAATGGAGAAGCATCCAGTGATTCTGAGGCAGCTCTACAGTGTTTTCTATCCCCCCTCCACAATATGTATACACACGTCCAAATATAGTGCGTGAAATGCAAGAGCATGTTCTCCATCCGGACGAGCAAGGAGACGAACTCATCATTTTAGTGGCTTCCAGAAATGCGACGTCTGCAGTTGAAGCTACTTGTTTTATAAATGACGATGGTGCGCAGCTACCCAAGCTGCTGTTAAAGTCTGCAACAAAACATGCATGCACGTGTGTCACGTCATACGGTCCATGTACAAGCATACCAAGTTTGCATCCAGCTAGTCTCCATCGCTCGGACCATTCCGTCCGACTCCGTCTCCCCGATAACTCTCCCGAACCGAGGCAATACTTCTTTTTATTTGTGTGGTCGTGCAGGTATCACCACTAGACAGACAGAAAAGAAACAGAAATAGTAGAAAAGTGGAGAGAGAGACAGAGAGATCAAGGACAGGAAAGGCGGGGAGCGTAACAAGAGTAACCGTATGATTGGCCACATTGCACTAGGAGAAGAGGAGAGGTTAGAAAAGATGAGTTGGAAAGAAACGAAGGTATGAGAAGAATCTGTGCCGACACAAACATGATGGAGGTACCTGATTGCGATTGCTTACCGTCTTTGCTACAGTCCCGATGCTTCTAAAAAAAGACGCCAGTGCTTTTAAAGCAACTCGTGCGCTTGTCGACTGTAATCAAGGTCCGATAATTATACCTTCTTTAAGAAGACGGTTGTCAAATTTGCCAAATTTTCTGATTGCTGAATGGGACTGGGTGACAGTGAAGCTTGGAACGCACTCTTACAGCGAGGAATTCATAGAAGGCTTGCTTTATGTTGTCCTTGCTAAAGCCAACAGAGGTAATCGCGCGCTAGCGTACTCCGGTCCCGACGGCCTGCCTACCTTATTTGAGCAGACAATCAGGTAGTGCCGGCCCATAGATTCGTCACAAGAGAAGAGGATCACGGCGCTATTGAACTTCCGATGTTCAATTCCCATAATGAAACTGCAGTGACACACCCGTGGTTTCTTTAGAGCGCGTGCTTTCTTTCTACGGTATTATTTTCATCGGGCTCTTTCCCCTTATCATTACCCAAGAGCAGTGTAGCAAACAAAAATCTTTTTCTTCTGTTTTAGCTCTCTTTCTTTCTTTTCTCATTTCAAGTAGCTCACTTTTAATATGAATATTATGGCCGGAACAGCGAATTTCTTTCATAAAGGTAATTTAAATCACAACGTATGCTCGTCTCAAGCACAAGCGCCACAGCGTCGTTTTCTTTTCTCGTTAGAATAGAAAATGAGTGGCGCAGAAGGAAGAGATAGCGCATCAGACTCATTTATATTCCTCAGTCTGACTCTACTCGGCGTTTCTCGAAGCACAATATTTAGGTTGGTTTAATGTTACGCCCGGTTACTCGTGGAAATATCTCCCCAGAACATTCTGGCGCCGAGACACCTTAGAAGGAAGTGAAGCACGCTGAATTTAGTGATTGTTTTGTACATGTTGAAGTGTGCGTCACAAATTATGCGTTCCATATAGTGACGGCCTTTCTTTTTTCGCTTGAACAAAAGCGCGTTATTGGGTGAACACAAAGCAAGAGGCTGGAGCAGTTTTATTCACAGGGTGCCGCAGACTGACTGTGGGGATGATTTCGGTGCTTGTGGGGCCATGGTTCCGATGATTAGCACCCGTGCAACTGCGACAGACTGCCGCAATAACAGCTGCATGCCAGCTCCAACTTCTCTATAGAAGTGCGTGCAAAACGTAGGAACGTCTTCACATGTGAAGCTCGGCCAATTTGATATATTTTTGTGGCATTAGGACAGAAAACTGAAGTCTACCTACTCTAAGAAGAATTTCGATCTCAGATATCAGTTGCTTTTAAATGTTCCAAAGGATTGATAAGTTGATAAAATCCCAAGAAGAAAGCCTACGAATTGGTAAGCTTACGCCAAGAACAGATAAACAGATGGGGCATGTCCTGGAAACCGTGTATCTTAGAGCACCTGAACCGCAGAGGAGAGCGCGCTGTATACAAGTTTTTTTTTCTTTTTTTGCATTCCGCCCCAATCGAAATGCGGTTGTAGGTTCAGAATTTCCCAAAGGCATCCTCTTAACTCCACAGCCGTGGGCTGGGTGAATCGCAGGACACTTCCGCACGTCGCTGAGAGGTGCGAATAGGGGATGAAAAGAACACGCCGCGTCTCCCATCATCTCACACACCACAGAGGAAGGAAAGAACCAGGAGGGACCCTAACGTGACAAAATGCACGCCAAAAAAAGTCGGCCCTACACGTAAACACGTCGCGGTTTATTTCTAGCGTCGCCCACCACCGCGATAATTGTGCTCAGCGCACGGTCTTCCTGAAAGACAACGGGTGCAGCAGACAGGAACATGCGGCTCCTGCACTCTCACGTTGCGACGAGGCGATAATTGTGCACGTTTCAATTAACGACCAATTGTTGCACGAGCACATCGGGAGAAAATATGCACGGAGCGGTTGGCAAAAACGCCCAATCAAGTGCAAATGGATTAACACCTTGCAAGCACTGCAATCGGGATGGTTTGTACAGATCTATAACTGCAGATAGAGCTAGAGGAACCAAACACAGACAAATACACAGGACAAGTGCTTATCCAGTGTACTGTTCGTCTTTCGTGGCCTCCTGCGCTATACGAAATTAGAGATTAACTCCAAGCTCCGAGCACATGGTCACACAGAGCGGCTTTTTGGGAGACAACGGTGGAAGGGGATGACTTCACGGACAAATGGCTTGCGAGGCATGCTACCTCCTACACCTTGTTCTTTCCTACACTTCACGTGCTTTATGTTTGTAGATAGTTGACAACTTTTCCTCCCCCACTTCTTTTGCGTTTACCGTTTGCTCCGAAAGTGTGACGTCATGAAATTCTGATATTTGATGTAAGCGACCTTACAGCCAAAGAGCAAGTGCTTAGCCAAATTTTCTCTACTTCCAGTCTTTCAGTGATGCAGTCTTCAGAAACGGTAGAAAGCGTGTTATTGCTGAAATTCGTTCGAGCAGTAAAAAGAAAGGCACGCAAAAGTGTAAAATTTAGCAAATGTTTCTCAGCATACAACATGGCGCCGTTTTCTTAGTGCCAACTATATGTATAATCGAGGCGACATCATTGCCGTCTTTCAGATCCCTTCAAAGCAATCGTGGTTTCTCCGTTTCTCTACGCTCTGCGGAAACTTTTGTACACGAGTCAGATGATTTGATGCGTTGATCCTGCGCAATCTCGAAATAACAAGGAGCGTTTTTCTGAGAGCATGCTTGCCGTTTCCGTTAAGCTCTTTACTGTAATGCCTTCAAGAAAAAGCAGAGGTTTACGTTTGAAAAGAAGAGCCCTTTCCCCTCCCCTTTCAGAAAAAAAAAGGATAACGCAATATTTTTCAAACAGTCCAATGGGCACAAAACACCTAATGGCTGAAGAAACATTTTCCGGCATACCGTCCCGAAGTTCCGGTAAGAAGAGTCAAGTGACAATAAGTTCAAAACAGGTGTCCATATATGAGCAACCTATACACAAGGCATTTTTTGTTCTTTTGTGTATCTTCATCCGCCTTGCGGGCTTCGCCAGAACTGATTTGCCGTATTATGTCTATCTGTGCTCCGAGTTGTCAGTCTGATCTGCTAGCGTTCTAGTTAGCTCAAAATGGTAGCGCGACCACTCCGGAAACGCGTTGGTCCCGGTTTCGGTTCCTGGGCCAGGAAGACTTCTTTTTTTTTTCAACTGCGACGTTTTCTGTTTAATCTGTATGGGTTTTCTTAATTGCTTCGTGCTCCAGTTGGATGAACGAGAATGTTTCTTTTCGTCGGTCCTTCTCTAACGTGCGGGCTACACCGCAGAACTTAATTGCCATACACGGTACTTACACCCCGTTCTGTGTGTTATAAGCCACCGATTATAACAACATTGCAGCATGTCGGCGCTGCATTTGGTGCCACGAGTCATGCCTGGACATGCTGCTTAGATCACCATGCCGAAGTCTGCGCGTTGATTGCTGCAAGGCCGCTTCCCTTCCGCCTGCGGTGGGGCCGTGTAGACCTAGTTAGGTATCCCAAACAGCCCTTGATGCGCGCGCGTACTTACGCCCCTACTTTTCACGTTAATGTCATCTGCACTGCTTCATTTTTCGCCCTTTATTGTGACTAATATGACCTACTTGTGGCCAGACAAACATCTCCTTTCGCTAATGACGTCTTTTGCTGGTCGTTTCCAGCACGTCTTAAATACGCGCCCTACAGGAGTGGGCCTAAACGGACTAGTCGAAGTGCCTGCTGGTAGCTCCGACCACGTAATGAGGAACAAACACCTCGCTCTAAGACTCTACGATCTTTATTTCTTTTTGTCGAAGGGTTTTTGCTGTTGGTTCGGATTGGGCCCTGTAAGGAGGATCATTTGCACTCTTTTGATGATTTTCTGTTGGAAAATAACTGCCGGTCGCTGTGCCTCAGACTTGGACCAAATGCCTCTCTGGATTGCACTTCTGATGCTGTGGATTGAAGTGACATGCTGAAGGCACCACAAAGCAGCGTCGTTGTGCAGTTTCTTAGACGATGGTGTTATATGCAGCGGATTGTGCTGATGGCCAGAAATAATTTCAATATAGGCGACAAACTGTCTTCGTAAATTAAGCCATGCACATTTGTCACAACTTTACGCAAGTGATGCACTAGAACCGCCGTTACCATATAACACGTATCAATGCGAATGAGCTTCACTCGTCACATATGCAACAAATTTTTGCGGCAAACCGTAGATTTCAGTTGCTTCTAATTGTTTTCTTAGGTGTTCTGAACGGACGGGCGCTGTGATGTAATATAACTGTTTTCCGTCGTGAAGCAGCGGCTAAAGTCACATGAACTCCGTTTATCCCTACCTAAATACATGTGTCATTTCCAAGACTCGTAGATGTTACTAAACAGTAAGTAATTCGCCATCATATAAACCAGTTGAGTACTGTGTGCGTGCAGCCTATCCTCGGTGCAGCTTTAGTTTTTCATCTGAAGCATTGTGGTATACTAAATTTGCACTTACAATTAAGGACACATGTCTGTGGTTCGTCACGGGCTCTTTTATAAACGATAGAGAAATAATAGAACGATATTTTTTTACTTATTTTCGCCTCAGCGCTTGCGTACTCGTGGCATTACTTCAACGCTCGCTGCAATTTTGACGCGAAAGAACGTGATGGTGCCGCGTGAAGGTGTACTTTATTTAAGGCGTTCGTATCCTTCTGCCCCCTACTTCAAACTTCGCTTTTCTTGCCGATAAAAATCGGTAGCACTCCCCTAGTCGTTCTTTCTTTTTCGTTATTTGCTGATGCATTCTTACCCGCTTCATGCTCGATACCGCGAACAGCACGCTGGAGTGTAAAATACACCAGGGATCTTAATGCACCACGCACTTCAGGGCTTCGCCTGGTGCCATTTCGGCGCTACTTCTTGCAGCTTTCAAGAGAGACAAGCCCAGCAAGCGTGCACCTAGGAAGTGCAAAGTTGCGAGAAGAACCATCGAGAAGTAGCGAGTGCGTCTGCGAATCTTGACAATTCCCGTAGAAAGCCCCAAAGTGTCGAGCGAAGAGAAAAACATAGCGGCTTTTAGGGCGTTCGAGTCGAGGTGGCTCTGATCCGCTTACTTGCAAGGTTGAGGCCTCGTTCTTCCGTGGGCTTCCTTTCTTCTTTTTTCCTTTTACGCGCATTATATAGGACGTAAACGCGAGGTTCCCTTCAATTTCCTCAACTTCCTGTTTCTTCCTTTCTGACTTATTGTCAAGGCACCCGAGCAGCTCTTACTTCGCCGACTGCGACAGCATGGACATGTCCAGCCGTCAGGCGCGGTTCAAGACCCCACTGTCGCATTGTCTTATCGAGCTCACAGAAATACTTTTGTGGGAAGCTTCGCGCGCGGCATTCAGCATCCGTTTGATGTTGCTTATTGATGCCGGTGCCTTGCGCCTACCTTCCGCTTTTTGTTACTGAATGCTTTACGCCCATGCCGCCGTCACGTCTTTTAATCATGACAACCTGCTGACAACCCATCTTGCTAGCGTGAGTTCCGACTTCTGTTGGACGTTTCTAATGTTAGACCCGACATTTCGGATTCGACAAGCGTTCGCGTCTGCCGCATTCCGATGAGGGTGACGCAAAACACACGCACACGCACACTGGCGAAACGTAGGATTAGGCACACGTAAAAGAACCTTATAGGTCGTGAAACATAATGTGCACCTTACACTACGCCATCACTAGTGGGCTATAGAAATTGCTACCAGCGATTACATCCATTTCGTTAGTCAATTAACTATAGGATTATTAATATTTCATGATTCTTTCATTTACCTAAATTATCGGGTAGGAGTTCGCATTATTGGTGCTTTTTTTATGCATTTCACCAGCACTCAAGTGTAAGTGAAAAATGCCACCTATATTTTTTTTTCTCCAACTTTCGACCCCCCCAGCTGTACGCCGTACAGAATTATCTCAACCATGTGCGGTAGGCCTTGAGCGCAGAATTTGTTTCCACGCTTGTGTCTAATTCTGCGCTGAAAACCTGCCACGGTCAAGATAATTTTTCACAGCGTATAGGCCGCGCAGAATTACAGTACAGCTTGTGCACACAGCAGTGCTTAAAATCAGAGATGACGGGCTGGACCAGAAGGCCTTGGGTGTATTGAGTGCGCGTACTCATGCCTCGAATGAGCCAGTGAAAAAAGGCGTGGGTTGTACATTTTATTAAGTCGGTGAAGCGTAAAGCAAAATCAGTTTTGAGAAAACACTCAGGAACACGAAAGATAAGATACGGGTGGCTAGAGTGCGCAAGTATCCGTACTTTAAGAGCGTAGATACACAACATAAGAGCTGAAGTGGAAGACATAGTGTTAACTGCATCCGTTCCGCTCAGACCGATACATGCACCGCGATGTGGTACGCACGCATGGACTCGGCAGGAACACTAATCTGTGCGCGCGCAGAGCTCATGAGTCAGCAGTGATGGAAGCCAGAACTCTGCCCTGACTCAGGCCAAGCCGCTTCAGCGAGAGCGCCACTGTGCGGCCCACTTGGCTTCGTCGTTTTTGTTGCCAAATCCATCGTGCGTATCTGGTGACCTGCCAACCCTACAGGCTGCGAGCTGTGCGCGCGCAATCGATACCAGGACAGCATGGCGGCGTGCAACTGCACGAACGCGCATCTAGTGACCGTACATTTGTTATCGCAATAACAGCGCGAAAATTTTTAGGCAACACTCTGCGTGCCCTGTGACGAGTACGCGAACAGCATTTTGTGACATATTCGTGACAGAATTTTCCAATGTATAAGCAGGTTTTATTTAGCATGCTGAGTCAAAGCTCTAAGGCCGCTTTTTCTATGGTCAAAACAAACGGAAAACTCCAAATGGTGACTTTGGTGGCCATGTCTTTTTAAAAATGAAATCCCCTTCCCACCTACCAACACAAACCCCACATAGCAAACGAAAGAGACCTGAAAGACACTTTTGAAACACAAATATTTGAAGTACAAATTATTGAAGATTGCAATTTCATCTATTAAGCCATTATCAATGTAACATCTAAACTCGTGAAATGTGACATAGAAACGTTGTGTAAAAAATGCTTGAATGTAGGTACCTATTGCAATTTCATACACATAATCTTTAATATTGTAGCGGTGCTCTTATCACCCATCGTTCACGCACAGTTGATCCATTTGATAACCACAGCGGAGCGTCGGTCTGACCACTGACCAAGCGCGAAAAACGTGAAAAGAAAACAGCAGTTACTCTCAAGTTGACAAGAACAAATTACTGTTCTCACAAAAAATTTCGGTCGTCTCACCACCTACATTCAATGCTAATCTGGATAGATTTTCTTGTTATGAAAAATTCGAACGTTAAACACCCTTCCAAGCGTTTAAACAGTCTATACTACAAGTACAGCAATGATACCAATGTTACCTTTTTTGGTTTGTTTTCTTCAGCGATCTTGTAGCGATTCCTTTAGTGCCAATGAATGCTTCCTTACTGCATGTAACAGATTTCTTGAACGGTTGCTTCCGCGTTTGACCATATTGCATAATGAATTGCATTGATAGGATGTAGTTTTGTATGCCATTTCTGTGTTCGTTTCTGTGTTCGTTTCTGTGTGCGCTGTGATATACTGATAACAGTGCTCCCATTTAGCGTTCTTGTGAACATGTCCCTGTAAATCAGTGGCACTGCTGTATGTTGGGCATATTGGTGCTGTAACTTGGATGACATTCACAGCGCCAGCGGACGAATTCAGAAGGGAGATGTTGACGTCACAGTGCGCTAATTTCACCCATTTATTCATCGGGAAAAAAACACTTTTATTCACCATGCACAGTAGCGCAACGCCTCATCAATACATTAAACTGAAGTTCTCAAAAAGACCATTTGTTTATCTGACAGGTTGATAGATGCAGTGCTTACACAGCTTTGACCACTCCGATTGTTAGCCGGCGCCTCAATAATTTTGCGCACATCTTTATCTCTGTGCCTGGCTAGAACCAGACACTCACCAAACTAAAGAGCCGCATTCATGACCGTGAGCAGAGGGGGAACCGTCACGGTAATTTCCACATTTAAACTACGCTCTCTTAAGCGGTAGGCAACCTCCTGTTTTTCCTATTTACTCCTTACTACAGGACGGCAGCAACTAGTACACCGCTGCCTCTTCACAATCGCCACAAAAGGATTTCGATGTCTCTTGGAACACACAACCGGACATTGCCGGCACGGGCCTATCAACCAACACGCTCTGCTAAGTTTTTCTTGAGCTGAAAACAACGAAAGAAAAACACTTTTGGGTTTACGCGACTAGCAAGTTCGTTTTTAAGACAGTGCGCCACCCTGTGCAGGCTGTGCACAGCCGGAGCCAATATGAGTGGTCAAAGTTCTGTAAGCACCCCGTCTACAGACCTGATAGACAAAGAAACGGTCTTTTTGGGAAAGCTCAGTTTGACGTATTGATCGTGTGCCGGCGTTACTGTGCGTGGGTGTATAAAGACGGTTTTTCTGGGATAAATAGTTGAAGTTAGCGTACTGCGTTGTCAACGTCTCCCTTCTGTCTTTGTCCGCTATACGAATCTTATCCTGCAAATCAATTTGCCAATTTTGTACTTCGATTGCGTCTGCTTCATTTACGGAGGCGAGGCTGGAGCTCCAGCAGGTGCTGCAAAACACCACATTTTACCCAAACCTCCCCCCCCCCCCTTTCTTGGATAACATCAGTTACTCAGTTTATTTACTTTAATAACCCAACCGCAAGTCTTTTGGTCGGGTGACGGCAACATACCGATGCTTACACGACGCGCGGCACTCATCGGGTATGACGGCTTCCTTTTTTTATACGGTCACTGGAAAATTCCTCGCACGGAATTATGGACGGCTTGGGAAGTGGCGTGCAAATGCAATTGAGCTACATATTTTCATCCAACGTTTCGTTCGTATGGCAGAGAAGTCCTTCAAAACTGGCACCAACCGAAATATCTATAACCAAAGCAAGGAGAGCACTTTATATTATACCGCAAGCCCCGAGGCTCAAGGGAACTGCTCTAAATATATTGACCGCACTGAAGGAACTCGTCAGAACGATATTTCGGATTCGGTATAATGCGCTCGCTGTTTTTTTTTTTTCGTAAGGAGGCTGGAGCTCCACGTTGATAAATGCTTCCGTCGCGGCTGTGGATCTTCATTTCTTTCTTGAATCTAAATTTGGCGCGAGAACCAACCGTACGGGACTCTGGTGACGCATTCAGGAAATCAACGCGAAAAGTAATATTGTTGACGCGGAAGTGCAAGCCGAAAAACAAGCTGCTGTGTGCAGACACATGAAGCTTGCAGAAAACAGCGAAATAAAAACACTGGACCTGCTTCTGCTCGAAGTGTAGAGCACTGCCGCGAGCGATTCGATGCGGATGTCGTCGTCGTCCTGGTCTGCAAGGAATTCGGCACAGGATGGGGAATGGTTGCGACGTTCCTTTATTGCGACAGAAATTATGCGGAACTCGGAGCTTCTTCTCTAAGAAAGACAACGAATCCAATGGATGCATCTCGGCCTGCGCTCAGTCGGCTCTGTCGGAGAGAGAGCAGTGTTCTGGCTTCCGCTGCTGGCATGAGCGGTGCTCGCGCACGCTTTAGCATTCCTCCTGAGGAGATTTGCGTACACCACGCACCTTATTTCACACACTGCTCTGAGCTTAACTGACATACATGACCAGCTAAATTTATCGAATGCTGTCAATGGGCACTTACAAACACTGGCGGTTTGACCGTCGATCGCATTTCGCGCACCATCAGGATGCGACGCCGGTAACACCGCTGACGGCGTTCCTATTCGCGACACCGGTTTGACACGCCCAACAGCTGCCAGTACGCTGTTTCTGCTGTGCCTGTCTCCGGTGCTCTGACGAGCCATGCCGACTCCACCTATTAGAACACCATGCAAGAAGCTCTAGCGCTGCACTAATCCTTGTTATTGCATGGAATGCTTCACTTTAGGGCGAAACTGCCAATCTTAAAGCCTTACGTGTTCCTTAGCTCGTTGCTCAATTTTGCGCTGTTGGCGTTGTCCTTGCGAGCGCCATACCGACTATGGGAGATGTCCAAGAATCAGGTGGCGCTGCAAGCGTTTCAAGGCTTCAACTTTTCCTAAATCGTTGCTTAGTTTTGCGTCGTTGGAGCCGTCCGCAGCCAGAGAAGTGAGTGATAGAGGTGTGAGAGGAGAGAGAGAGAGAGGCGCCAGAAGTTGCTCCTATTGGCTGAGATGCACGCAGCGTCGTGTGCGCTTCCAGAATTCAGAGGGAAGCATTCGGTGACGTGCCGCAAAGCTCTGTTCGCTAAAACACCACCAGATCGTGTTGCGCACCATGCATTGCTAGAGTAACTAAGTTTCTGAGTAGCGCATTCGTTTTGGGCAAAGGTGTCGCCTTGTGCAGGGAAGCGAAGGCGCGCTTTATTTCTCAACTGTTTAGAGATGAAGCTCGCATGCTGTAGCGTGTAGTAACTGAAGGATCTCAAGACAAGGGGTGTGCGGCAGTGCTCTAATTTGGTTGTAATAGCACAACAGGCCAACTGCGAAAACTGAATGACTGAACGCCCTAAAAGAATAGTCTGTGTTATCGAATAGTATCTGCGTCAAGAGACAAAGAAATGAAAACAAAAAAACAAATTGAGGAGCCATTGCAATCTGTCAAAGTGGATGACCAGCGAAGCTGTAGCCCATAACACAGCGTTATAGTGACAATAGTTACATGACAATGACAGTGACAGTAGTTTTGCAATTCCAGTGTTATACACTGATTTGTTCAGTTCCAGCCTTACACAGAGTCTTCGTCAAAGTTATATCAATACACGGCCGTTGTTGAGTAGGTGAGGGACTTGGATGGTGTGGCACTTAAAACCAGACTTTTCTATTACAGACTGAGTGAACCATTTCTTCTCTGGTTTTGAAATGTTCACATTGAAGTCTCCAACGATGATCGAAGAGGTAGGGTCATCACGGCTAATTCATGCGAAGTGAGCTGTCAAACTTCTCGATATCACACTTGGGTGCGCCTGGAGATATGTGCACAGTGGATATCATAATTGCTTCTTTCGTTTCACGGCACAGACATCCATTCCCAAAGTCGCTGGCAGTGTCCTCTTATGCGTTAAGAGGACAAATGAACATATATTTGGTCTTTTGCTTATATGGCAACACCTCTTGCTCGGGAGTCCGTGTGCTGCTCACAAATGACTAATTTTACGGGGCTACGAACCATTGCACTTCTTCGCTTACTTTCAAGGGGTATGAGCCATTGCTTCAAGGGTTATAAGCCTTTGATGGTGACAGTTTTCAATATGCTGTTCGGTATGTTGTATTCGTGATTAGAAGGAATGTAAGCACTGTTCTCTTCACTCTGCCGAGTGCTTCTAGCTTCGGCATTACGGGGCTATGAGCGATTGCATGTTTTGCTTGCTTACGGGGGTATGAGTGCTTACGGGAGTATGAACCATTGACGATGATAGTGTTTGTTGACACACACAAAAAATACGTGGACCCTAGTCATATACAGCTTCGCTGTAAAACCAGGGAGGCTAAAGAGAAGAAAACTCCGGGGTGCTACCTTACACTTGGAATTGGGGAAGGGTGACGTGGAAAGATAAAAAGGAAATTGAGATAGTAAGAGAAATCGAGCACATGCACACGATCATTGCAGTTTACAGCACAGGAAACAACAACACTTAACACTTGTCATCGCTACAGTGTTTCCTACACGTTTGTCATACGCAGGAAGCGAAACATTGTATTGCTAAATCTCTGCTGTGATGGGCACCGAGGTAGGAATTCCTAAATGGTTCCTGCGCCAATACACCCGCAAGGAGTGACATGGTGCAGCTCTGCTTGATCTTGGTCTACATTATCAATACAGAAAGAAACGACTACATGGATTTGGTGTGGGAGAAGCATTAGCTTATTTCCTGCGACGCTATCAGCGCGCTAGCGTTATCACAGCCTCGCTATTTATAATGTGACTGCCGCGGGGGAAGAGAATCCAATTAGCGACATCGTATTCATACAGTTATGAAACTGAAGTAACAAACTGTTAACTCACGCTCGATCATAGCTGGTTTCAGGTGCAGACACGGCAGTCACGCCTTCGCGTCGTCTGTGATTCTTCGCAAACCAATTTAGACGTGGTGGAAATTCACGCGTTTATATTGGTTCGTTTGCTTTAGCTCGCTCTTTCGGAGACTCGTGATTTTTAATGCGTCAGGCAAAGTGGCAACAAGACACAATAGAGCGAAGTTCGGAGAACGATGCATTACGTATCATATATATTTATACATAGGTCGCCCTTACCCGTTTCTTTTTTTTTTGTCGCGACCGCCGTAAATTCAGACTGGAGATTATCCAGACAGGATATAAGCAGTACTGCATATCCAACGCATTCGACGGCACTGAGGAATGACGTCATTTTGGGGGCCGAGGACGCCTGGAAAGGCCGCGGCGAGGACCATTCCAATGGCAGTTTCGACGAAGATTTAGCTTCTGGCACTGACTAACGAGGTTCAGTAGCCGAGCTTACGGTAAATAATCGTTTGTCAGGTTCAAAGATTCTCATTTTTCTAAAGAGATGCGGCCCGATCTATGTTGCAAGTATTAATTATTTTCTTTTTTGGCCCGTTCAATACATAGGGGTCGACCTATATTCGTATTCGACCTATCTTCGACTGAATATGACATTCACAACCACTCACAACTTATTCGCTGCAAGTAATAATGCAACCTCTTCCGAAAGATCGCTCACTTCACGGGTTCGCGCACTTAGAAACTTCGAGTTACTCGCAACGATGAATTTGGGAAAAGAGTGCTGACACAAACTTAAGCGAACGCCAATGCGGATGTTATTTGTCAATGCTCTGAGAACGGCGGAAGCGTCGGCTTTCATTTTTTTTCATTTCCTTTTAATACCTTAAGGACCCCTCTAGGAGTTGTTGCATATGGGGTGGGTATGCAGAAAGTCATATGCAAGCAATCGTTTTTTGTTGCCAATGGAACGAACACCTCTGCCCTATTCCAAAAAGACGCGGCTTGCATTATCTCCTTCTTTGTGTCATTCAACTCAAGAGAGATCATTGCTTTGTTACTGATGCTACAGATCAATACCAAGTTATCGAGTTATATATCGTTCGAGTGGTGCGAAGCTATGAAAAAAAAAGATCGTTTGTTGCAGTTGATATCTAGGTATGAACGAAAGAAAGCAAGCCTGAAAACATTTAATGAATATTGGAGTAACTTTTGTGCACAAGCTCCTCAGACCTACTCATTATCACGCTGGCTCACTTGCAACTTTTTGAAATATTATTTTCTTTTATTTTTGTTCTGCTCGTAGACGCTGTAGAGCGCCATATGAATTATATTTGGGACATTATCTGGCCTTTGCCAATGCCTAGGCGGACTCATTTTCTGGGGGGACGAGCGTTATGTCGGTGATGTGAAATCAATGCGTAGGCTAACTAGAGTTCCACCCTAGGAGCCACGTAATTGCTCCTTAAAGTACTCTTCAATAAGCGATTTTCAATCCAGACTCTCATCAGCGTCTTCGAACCGCAAATCACGAAGGAATACCCCCACTTTTCGTTTCAGATAGGCGTGCACTTCGATATCCCAGCAGTTACGACACGCGGGCCGCACGCCACAATCTACGGGAACCGACTGTTTAGGCATGAATATTCATTACCCGTGATACAAGGTGCCGCGGGGAGCTGGCGCGCATTTTCCCTATACGATCTCTGATGGCCCGGGGTCCGAAGAGGGGCCGGCGTCGCTGTCTCATTATTTCGAAGAGGAGGTAAAAGGGGGACGTAAGAAATTGCGGAAAGTTTAGAAGAACGGACACGGGCACGTGGCTTTGTTGGCTGTGGCCGAGGGAAAGAAGGGGATGTCCTTGGCCACCAGTCACGACACCGTTGGCTATTTCGCGGCGCTCCGTCCACCGTGGGCAGGCTTTAATCAAGGTTGACGAATGAGGGTGAATCCGGTGGTTGTGCGCCCGTTCGCCTACCCCGTTCCACCCGTATTAAGGAGTTTCCCAGTTGAAAATTAGGCCCTACCCGCAAGATTTATTCTTGCTTCTTTTTTTTATTAGTGCGAAAGCATTATATGCCCCATGAGACCGAAAGGCCGGCGTTGTCCGCAGCGAGTGGTAACAAAAGCCATGATCATGGGTGACGTCATCGCCATTTTGTATAACGTCAGTGGTAATACAGAATTAAATTTAGAACAAGTTAGAGTATGGTAACTTAAGATGGAGCAAGGTAAATTAAGGTAGAATGAATGAAAGTGAATTAAAGTGGATTAAGCGTGGAATGAAGTAGATTAAGTTGGACTAAGGTGCAGTTCTGAAGGACACGTGACGCTGTATGACGCCACATATCATTGACGTGGCCAATTAATTGGAGAAGTCATTATGCTGTAGCATTCAAATCAAGTAAGGACACTTAGGCGACTAAATTATTTTCTTTTCCTTCCGTTTTTCTATTTTCGTTTTGCCTTCGGCTTGCTGTTAAATTTTAAAATCAATATGGCCGTGAAGTAAATATTTCATGATGCTTTAAAACTCTGTACTCAACGTGACTTCTTTAATAGTGCGTCTATCATTTTCGCTTAGTGTTAATAGTTGTACGGAAGGCTCCAGAAAACAAATAATGTCATTGTTGGTTTGCTCATATACTGCAATTTTTTGCCGGTGAAGCACATTGGGACCGCGTAAAGGACACTACGCCATATAAAGATATGTGTGGTCGTCCAACATAAAAGCTGCTCGGTAAGAAGATTTTTGTGATTAAAATGTGGGAAACACAGAGTGGTAGTGTCAGTGAAACTAGCTCTTACGAACGTTTGGGCGCTGAGCGATCACATCAGTCGACACTATACATAAAAAAAGTTCAAGCATCTCCGTCAAATTTACGCAGATAACCGAAAGAACGCCGTTATTGACCTTAAGAGCTGTTTGTGACTCATGTCTACGAACATAAATGACTGGCTATCCGAACGAAGAGCTATACATAAGAAGGCTTTTGGTTTTCGTGCGTTTTTCTTAATTGGCACGAGTGACTCAGCCTTCCAGTCATGCGAGCTGCTTCAGATCGAATGGCGCCGGAAGAATAGTGTTTTTAGCAAGGCGTGGTTAGTTATTTTGTCATATACTCAGATAAATTTTGCGTATCTCAACCAAAAAGGGAGCGATTCCAGGTGTGTTCCCCTTCCGAAGGCGCACGCGTCGTGTGCCGTTTCACCGAAGTGATTGGCGTTGATTTTCGGTCACTCCTTGAGCTTTCTCAGAGTGAAGCAAAGGAAAGACCAGCGTATAAAAGGGCGGCAAAGCCATTTCCTTGGCCCCGTCAAGTCGTCACTTTGAATGTTACAATTGCGGCGCTGTTTCTACACCCATTCCATATTCCTCGATTTGACCAAATCAGTTACGTGCCAAACGGGGCTTGCGAGGTGACTTGAGAAGTTCTTGCCCTCGCAGAGGTTTTTATGCTCTCCGAGGCACAGTCCTATCGTTACCGCATTCCTCTAACGTGTCTAACGCGTGATGCAGTAAAGCCCCCCCTGAAACCGAAAGGCAGGCGGAAATAACGAGGAAGGCAGGGGAGACAGCACGATTGCCAGCGGCAGGAGCTGTGGGCCAGGGAGCGGGGAGGTCCAACTGCTGCGGGTAGCGGTTAGACCATTAGAAGTGATTGATGCGCGCGTGCGAAACCACTTCACTCGTGGTTCCTGCATTCGGGATAGCTCAAACGCAGAAATTTCCGCGCACACTCTTTCTTTTCCTTTCTCTTTTAACCTTAGAAAGAGATGCAACGGCTCGCACCCGCCGCGGTGGCTTAGCGGCTATGGTGTTGCGCTGCTAGGCACGAGGTCGCGAGATCGAATCCTGGCTGCAGGGACCGCATTTAGATGGGGGCGAAATACAAGAACGTCTGTGTCATGTGCGTTGGGGCGACGATCCCCTGATGGTGAAAATTAATCGGGAGTCCCCAGTACAGCGTGCCTCCCAATCAAAGCGTGGTTTTGGCACGTAAAACCCCAGAATACGTTCATTCAATGACCAGTGCTCATTGCGCCCCAAAAGCATTGTGGTCTTCCCGAGGGATAGCCTTCATTAGACACGTGCGATTGAAAAGCCGTGCTCAGAATCTCAATCTGGCTCCTACGTCCAGCAAATATCTGGCATAATCTCTGCAGCATCTGTGCTTCTACTACTGCGCATTTTATACTTTATTACCCGCAAAGCCGTTTTCCTTGTTCTTCTCTTTCTTCGGGGGTCGGACCATGTGGGGTTCGTCTTCCGAAGCGACGTTTTTTCACATAAGGGAATAAAACAATTTGGAGTTGCGTCGCATTTGCATATTCCCAGTTTCAGGCCCGTTCTTTAATTTTGTGTGGATCGAAAGCAAGGCGATGTATCTATGTTTGGTTATCCTTCAACACTTGTGTTTCAGACACACACTGTGTTCTCAAGAGTCGGTGGGTGGCGTACGAGTAAAGCATGGTGGTAAGGGGAGCGCACCCTATAACACATAGTGCGACATACAGCCACAAACAACCACTTTTAAAAGCTTGCTGAACGGGTTCTTGGGTAGCAACCAAGATGGGTTCCTATTATTTTACTTTTTTTCCAAAAGGCGACAAGGTAAGCGCCGTGCAGAGTAGCAGTAAGTGCGCGAGAACTACGTTTTGTTGCGATAGCAATTCTGAGGGTTATAGGCGCTAAGTTACACGCGCGACAACGCCATCAGAGACGCTATTGGCTCGCTGTTCAACTCATCGGCGCATGTGCGGAGGGTTAGAGAAGCTCTAGTGACCCGGAGTGCGTTTGGCTGCAGAAAAAAAAAAAAAATTCGCAGTTCTGCCCGAAAGGAGAAGCACCGATTACAATAGCAAATTAGCACATAGCTGTACGAAGTAAGGACATCAGTTTTATCGGCCGTATAAACTTGTGAACATTCGCTTACTAATTAAATTAACAATGATAGAATGTGTAAGCATGACTGAACGAGAACGTACAAAGAAACAGAAAAATGGAGCCAGCGCTGTCTTAGTGTGTCTGCTTCTACGTTTTTGTTCAGTTGCGCTTACACATTCTATCACGAATTCAAACCAACTAGCATGTCAACGTGTTTTAAATAAATTAACGAGCACGGTGTCACGCGCACACAAGTAAACACGAACGCACATCGCTCGATGACAGCGGGAACTGTCTATGAAAACGATGGAGTTAAGAATCGTGGCAGCAGCTCCGTGCATCTGCTGCTTCATCACGTACGAAACGTCGAAAGCACAGCGCATACCAAGCTACCGGTGCTACGCGCACTCTGCAAACGTCGCAGATCGCTTTGAAGATGAGGCCCGCACGGGCACGCACTTTGGCCACATCGTGGACCGCTTTTGAAACATACGAGCGCCTGCAACACGTTCCTATGGCGTCAGCCAAAAGGCTGTTTCACTTGGCGTGATTTTCAGTCAGCGACACAGCGAATTCCGTCGTTCAGCGACAGCAGCGACGTCGTGGGCTCTCCACGACTGGATTTCAACAAGTTGGTCGCGCCGTCGCTGAGTCGCAGCGATCGGCGCGATGTGGCAGGGGCAATGTGTGACGAAACAAAGCGCCGTCATAATAGCCGCTTTCCTGTTTTTCCACGCATTGGTAGCTCTGTGGAGCAATGTCACGCGCCAATTTTAGCTATGTTTTAATAGGGCATACCCACCAGCGTTTGTGGCTTAGGAGCTTCACAAATATTTTTCTTTTCTTCCGCTTACGCAACTCGTTTAAAAGGAGAAGCTGCACGCTATCCAGGTCGGGAGAAGGATGTCGCTTCAACATAAGCGACGTACCGACTCGATCGCTACCGTCATCAACCTCTTCATCGCGTCAAATTGCGCCAGCTGCTTATACATGCACACTCAATAGTAGCTTGTTCTTCGGCAAAAGCAAATACTCATCCAGGAAAAGACATTGTGGCTTCCATAGTAACAACGAAACTATAGTGTACTACACGGAACCAGCCCACCGACACCGCACAAACCGCACGCTCATACTTGCGGTGTTGTGCAGAGCCTCACTCACCGTATCTGCAAGCTGCCGTACTCTCAACGTTTTTAAACGTTAAGGAATGGTTTACTTATTCTATTGGGGTATAATAATAGGGAAATTCAATGATTTTACTAGTTTCCATGTTGTTTTTATTTAACGATGCAGGCATGGATACTTCATGAGCAGGAGGCAAGCTTCCGCATCGCTGCGACGGAAATCGCACTGCCGCAAACTCATGTGAAAGCTGTCAGGGAAGATCGTGCGCGGCAGAACGATTTTTTTCGCCCCAATTGCGCGATGTGAAACAGCCTAAAGGCGTCTACTACAGCGTCCGCGATTCGCGTGGCCAACGCCGTAGTAGGCGCCGCGGTTGTCTCCACTCTGTACCGAGCGGTGGGCGAGGAGAACATCGATGCACCGCAGCATCCGCCGGAGAAGAAAGCCCCTCCTCCCTCGCCTCACGCCCCTGCCTCGCTCCCCACAGGAGAGGGCATGCTTCCGGGCCGCGTTCCTCGCACGCGAGATTGAACCGCGTTCGCCGGCTCACCCTCACACACTTTCACTCACACGGAACTTCACGGCGACGGCAGAAATGCGCCTGGAGTGTCCATATAATTGCTACCGCAATAAAAGATGAAGCGAAGTCGATGCACCATCAAGGCTACGCTCAATCGCCTCTGTGGCGGATTCAGGGCAGCGTACGTTCTGCCTCCCGTTGCTGGCGTGAGCGTTGCACGGCTACCACTATAAGCCGACTAGCGTTTCTGACGAACTTGTGTGTACTGAAAGCTCTGCGTCAAACTGGCAGTAAAGGTCATGGCTAATCTTAGCTAATATTTCTCAGGGCGCTAATTCACGCCGACAGCTTCCCGTCGGTCTCATCTCGTGCACCATTGAGGTGCTTAGGGAGCCTACACATAAGCCCTTGCATGTATCTCCCTAGAGCGTGGATGAATGTATGGGTGCTATGAGCGTGTCCTTTGGAACGGGGCGGTCGGTTGCGTCTCCAAGCTCTTCTTATTATATTGCCTAATGGCCTTCCTATGGTAAAAAAGAAAGAATAAGATCAACGAAAACCCACGATGAATTCCTATAACCAAACTTTATGAATCTCTGTTGTGAACTTTGTTTTTGCACGCCTCCGTTGTTTGTGGTTTCCTTACTTTTCTTCCACCGATCTTTCAGGCTCTGCTTACTAATGTCTCCTGCGGACATGTTTACTTTCCCCCTGCTCTCGCTGAACCCAAGGGCTTCTAGGAGGCTATATATGCCTAAATCGACCGCTGGGCAGATATCTTCACATTCTAATAAAACATTCTCCATCGCTTCACTAGCTTTGATGATGATGATGATGATGTCCTTGATGAGATTGGCGCTTACCCACTCGCGGGGATTGGCCAAGAGTCGGGCAGACTTTGCTTATGTGTTCAGAAAATGGGGGTAAGGATCTAAAATTTTGTTACATGAATTTAGGCGAGGGAAAGTCGAAACGGTTCAGTAGATTGTCATGCTACGTAGAGGAAAAAAAAATAATTATCTATAATATATCAATGAGGCAATAGAGGAGGAATGAATAGAATAATACGGTCATCAATGAAATCGGTTTGATGCAATAATAAATTTTTCTAAGGCGAAGCACACATTCCTGTGTGAGTGCCCAAGCACAGACGCTCCGAAAGACAGTAGTACCGGAGTGTTCAATGGCAGGCCAAGCTGTCGCACTGTAATTTCTAGTGTCATTTTTCTCATGGAGGAGAAACGCCGGCATTCCAGTAGGTAGTGCTCAATCGTCTCTAATGCATTACAAAAATGGCACAATGGGGATATTGCCAGACCAGATCGGTGCATGTAAAAATTTAGAGATGGGACTCGACAACGTAGTCTCGTTAATGTAACTTCAGTTTGTCTTGTTTTGCAAAACTTCCTGCTCCAAGGGAATTGTAAGTGGCGTAGTTCCAAGGATGATTTGAGGTTCGATTGAGATGTTAAAAGAATGTATCTTCTGAACCTGGCGGACGTGATAAAGCCCATCGTTGGAAGAAGGGGAAGCACTGGACCGCTGATAGAAGCCTTGGCCAAGCTGTCTGCCACCTCATTCATAAATATGCCTTTGTGCCCAGGTACCCATATCAATCGTAAACTTCTCAAATGACTTGGAGCCAGGCAGTACAAAGTTTTCAATATGTGTGTCTCGCCGGGAGCAGTAAGTGTGGTGCACAGCGACAAAGAATCTGTGATTATTACCGCCGTTGACCTGAAAGATTGTAGCTTTCGTAAAGCTAGGACAACAGCTAGGAATTCCGCTAGGTATATTGGAGTGAAGTCGGGAAGCCGAATAGAAAAAGACCAGTCCAATGATGATGAGAAGATTCCAACTCCTGCCTTTTCTTCACTCTGCGAAGCATCCGTTGCTATAATTACGTTAGTGTGGAGTTGATTCAAGTGATCCTGGAGTAAGCCGTTAAGAATATGCGAGGGAAGCTGCTTTGCATTACTTGGGTATAGGTCATCATAAGTAATAACTAGTGAATTTGAGATGCTGTTTTCCGTGATTATATCATTTATATTTACGTCTAACGGATCCAATAACGATTGCGATACAATGACTTGTGGCGTGTGAAACCGTGGCCATCTGACTCCAAAAAATTGGACTCGTTGTTTGATGAAGATGGACTGGGATCTGCTTAGTGGGGATTCATAGAGCCTTATAACTGTTTGAACGGTAAGTATCTTAAATCTCGTTTCAAGGGAAGGTAATCGTGCTTCCTTGTAGAGCACAGTGTTGGCTACAAACTTTGGTAGCCCCAGACATAAGCGAAGCGCTTCCCGTTCCAGCAAAACTAGTGGGCGTAGCTTGTAAGCCGCGGCGCCGGAGAATAACACACAACCGAACTCTAGTATAGGTTGAATGTACATGCGGTAAATCATTATGAGTGTGTCTCTGCGCATGCCCCATCGATAATTACTTATCCTTCGTAATATCCCCATTGCACGAGAAGCTTTTGAAGTTATATGTTCAATATGCTGACGCCAATCAAGATTACCATCATAAATAATTCCAAGGTACTTGACCTTTTCCACTTGTGGGATAGTGGAGTGACGGTATGAAAGGGATATCGTAACTGGGTCTTGTAGGGGAAAGACAAGAACGGCACTCTTATTCACATTAAGGGACAAGCGAATATTGTCCAGCCATGCTTCTAGCTCGCATAAGTATTCTTGTAAGCATTCGTACAGTGACTGAATATCACTTGCTGATGCGAAAAACGCTATATCATCAGCGTAAACGTACGTGCTTACATTTTGATGATGAGGAATGGAGCTGAGTAGGATGTTAAACAGCAGTGGGGACAAAACTGCCCCCTGAGGAACACCGCGTGTTTGTCTGAATTTTCCCGATGAAATTCCGCTTTGTGCACAGTAAAACTCCCTGCCCTGCAAGAACTCTGCAGTCCACGTCACGAAGTAGTCTGGCAATCCAATATCCTGCATCCTATTTATTAATAAAGGGTATTCCACACTATCGTATGCTTTAGAAATGTCTAATGTGACTAGGGCAGCATATTGTTTTTGGTAACGAGCCAACTGAATTCGGCTTTCTAGGTCGATATGTGCGCACCAAATGGACATCCCTGGTCTAAATCCAATTTGGCAGGGGCTCAATAATTCTCTTTTGGTCACAAACTGAACCATACGTGCGTTTAATAATCTTTCTATTAATTTTACGAAATTTGATGTTAGAGAAATAGGCCGAATATTGTCTAGGATATACCCTTTGGTTTGGTCTTTCAGCAGAGGAAGCACCTTCGCAATTCTCCACATAGGAGAGAACCATGCATATTGTACCGAGTAATTTATGGTATCTAACAAGCCGTTAGGAGCGACTTCAAAGAGAAGTTTAATCATCTTGGTAGTGACCCCATCGGGACCTGGGGCTGCTGCTGGTAAACAGGAAACGGCTTGGGACAATTCTTCCATGGAAAACTCTTCGAAATTTTGTGAAGTGCCCTGCGCGTAAGGAGAGAAGGGAAGAGAGGTAGCGAAGCGGGTCTCTAACCCTTGCGCGATTACATTTAGGGAGTCAGCTTTTTCACTTGTGGTTAAAACTACCGACTCCCAGTTCAAGGGGCGTGGAATCATTTTTTGGGATCTTAAAAACCGAAATAATGCACGCTTATTATTTGCTTTCGAAAGGAATTCGAAATGTCGGACATTGTAATCGTCTTTTGCCTTACCTACCGTTCTTTTAAATGTTCCAGCAATAAATTTATAGTTTTTCCAGTTTTTCGGAGATTGGTTATGCATGAGTTGTTTCCATGCAGCCTTGCGTCGCTTGTAGTCCCGCGAGCAATCGTCATTCCACCAATTTGTAGCAGCAGTGTTTTTACATGCCTTTAACTGGAACTCTGATCTTTTGCGCGAAGTATCAATTATTGAGCAAATATCCTCGGCTTTCAACGGAGAATTTTCCATTGATTTGAAAGTAGTCCGCAAGCAATTTTTAAATGCACGGTAATCCACAAAAGAGTGCATTCGAGCCTGCACGGTGGACTGCGGACCTACCACTTCAAACACAATAGGCAAATGATCGCTTGTCGTCCCGACATTCACCGTTTCCCATGCGGATGTGGGAATACCTGGACCTGAAAATGTAAGATCCAGCACAGATCTGAACTGTCCGCGAAGAAACGTAACTGATCCTGAATTTTGACATGAAAAGTTATTTGTGATTGCCCAGTCCCATAGACGCTTTCCGCACGGGTCTGTCCTGGATCCCCATGATACATGATGAGAGTTGAAGTCACCTGCCAAAATTAGATCTTTACCGCATTTCGCCATAACCGAGTCCAGTGGGTGTGTATCCTGCACACCCGAGGGAAAGCACATTCTTCTTCTTCCTTCTCATATCTCGCTTTATAAGCGCGTATTCTAAGGTGCCCTGATCTCGCTTCCAAAATTAATGAGCGTCCCTTTCAGTTATCAGAAGTTGTTTCTTTCCTGATTTCATTTTCCCTTTTTAGTGTCTCATGGAAGGTTTATTTTTCCATTGCTACCACCCATGAGATTATCTCAGCCTCTCTGACTTTCCGCTTGACGTTCTTTGTTGCCATGTTGCTAACCACAGAGCTGGTATACTTGCTGGTGAGCTTACTAGTTCTTTTCCTCCACTGTGAATCAATGTTTTTCAAACATTGGTTCAAACATAGATTTCAAACATACAGGTTCTAAGTCTGCAACGCCAGCTGATGACACTCCTCATTGTTCTTAAGCGTTGTGAGACCGCTGGTAGCTGCGAGGACGCTGTAGCTCCTACCCAGCAGGGGTTGTCGTGCGTGCTGCGTCAGGCCAACATGAGCGCCGGAAAGCGCTTCCCTCTCTCTTCTGGCTCGTCGGCTCCGGGCTGTGAGCACGCATCTGTGCCCTGCCGCCGTCACTTGAATTCGAAAAGACAGTTTCAGGCGCATCTTTTTCTTGATTCGCGAGGACTTCGTTTAAAGCACATGCAGGGAAAATAAAGAACATGCAGGGAAAATGAAGAAATTTATCAATAGTAGCTTATGGTGATGTTGCTTGAAATGCTAGTTAGAGATGCAGGCAATATTTCGAGATCAGCCAGGGAACGTGCGGGGGCTTTTTAAGATAGCATATGTTCGCAGCACGTGTATAGGTTTGGTTCGAACTTGTATGTAAACGTCCGTAAGTGACGACGAAGTTTTTTTTTGTTTCTTAGATGAGCTTTAGCAAGCGCAGTTAATACTACTTCTAGTGCCTCAGAATATACAGTCCTGTCCAGGGGGTCACAATCTTAGTGGCGGGAATTAGTAAAGCCACGGCCCGCACACGGCTTGTACCGGCTCGCTGCGCTACTGCCCGGTCGCGCTCGGCTGCTTCGTGCATACTGGGAGTGAAGTGTGCGTGCGAGCCGTGGTTGTCGAAGAATATTCAAGCTGCCCCCTGCTTGGCACACCTGAACTACTGTTTAATATTTATACATATCATGAGAAGCTCTAACGCACCGAGGACAACATAGGGGAAATTACTTCTACTTACTTATTGAATTGAAAAAATGATGACTTAATGGAAATAAAAGTGGATGAAAAACCAACTTGCCGCAGGTGGGGAACGATCCCACGTCTTCGCATTACGGTTAGCGCATCGCACGCGTAATGCGAAGACGTGGGATCGTTCCCCACCTGCGGCAAATTGTGCTTTCATCCACTTTCATTCCCATTAATTTACAATTTCTTTAATTCAGTTAGTAAGTACAAATTATTTCCCCTATGTTGTCCTTGGTGCCTTTGTTGGCCCATACGCAAAGCTAAATCTTACTGCCACCGTCAATGCTTCGTCTTGCGACGAAACTACCAGACTTCTTGACGTGGAACGCATTTAAGTTCGGTTAGCATCAAGGGGCTTTCAGCGTAGGTGGTCCAGAGGAAAAAGTACACAGTACTTCTACAGAAGAAACAAGTAATTACTTTTAGTAATTAGTAAGTAATTAAATAGTAATGTGCGGCGTGCACAGATGACGCTGTTGTCTTGCAACGCATGATGCAATAGGCAGAGCCCCTAAGAAGTCACTGACGGACTACAGCAAAAGACTCTCCACAGACCGATAAATGTGTTTGTTGATGATGATAATAGTAATGACGATGATTATGATGACGATGACGCAATAGGCGCTTAATTTAGCCTCTCGCTTGACGTTCTAAGGGGCGTAGGTAGGCAGTGCGTTTGTCGATTCGTACGGGAGTAGTGACGTTTGAGAATGTTTATTCTGCCATGGTAGTTACAACTCGTCAAAGTTAAACCTGTCCGTTTGAGAAAGTTTATTCTACCATGGTGGTTACGTCTCGTCAAAGTTAAACCTGTTCTCGTTAGAAATTGAAGGCGTACAAGTGCCCAATTTATTGCGGAAATTTGGAGGTTGCTTTGCTATGTGGCACCTCACCTTCGACCCCTAGGTTTCAGAAGAGAAGCGCGGAGGCTCGGGCAGCAGAACAGAGAGACGGCAGTCTATGCCCACCACCTTTGGCCGCGGCGGGCCCACTACGAGTAATGTGTGAGAACGATTGCAAGATTGTACTTTGTAGGGTCCCCGCTGGCTGTATCATATGTTAAGCATGTAAGCTATGTAATACGTGAATAAATGTCACTTGTGTATTTCTTAACGTCATTTCTGCATAACCAAGTGCCCATGCGCCTTCAGCAACATGTACAGTACTTTTCACGTATACCACTGTGGCTTCGTCCGCAGTACAGCCTACACAATATATTTTTTGCTTGTGTCCTGAGATATTCGCGTAACAGTCATGAAAGGTGAATAACAAAAGCTATCAGTAGATGTTTATGTTAAAGTTGCCTAGAGTGCTCATTAGATATGCCGAAGAAATTTGAAAGCCACCCATAGGAAGCGCGGAGGCTTCTAAATATAGCGCATGCTTGCAGCACCTGTATAGATTTAATTACACTGACGTTCGAGGTTTCGATCGAAGCACTTTCTTGAGCGGAGCGTTATTCCGCACGATTACACTACATATGCCTCAGAATGCGGTCACTCCTAGCGGAGTAGTTTGCTCTGGTGGAACGAGATCGCGATTTCGACGGTTGATCGCACGGTCCCTGAAGCGCAATCGCACGAATGCGAAACCATTACCGCTTCTGTACCGCTGCTATGCGATCAGCTATCAGAAATGCAACGGGTTGATCGCTAAGGCAGTATTCTCCATTCATGCTTCAAAATGTGGAACGGTACGGGGAAGATGTGTGCAGCAGCTTTCCGCAAACATAGTGACTGGCTTATTAAGCCGTGGAATGAATCTGTGCGCGCAAGTTTGTGAACCGCTCCTACACAAGTTCTGCCTGTGTTGCCGGCCGTTCGCGATGCACGGCTTTCCTCGTGCATTTAAAAAAAAATTAACGCATGTGTCAACATTGTATCGCTGACCTCTAAAGAAACGACTTCAACCTCGCAAGGTCGCTTCGGTTGAATACCGCTCGTTACACAGTGACGAGATACATGCTTCCTGGCATAGCAAGTATCTCGCGCGTTATCTACATATATCTACCGCAACTCACACTCAAACTTACGCCCGATCTATCACCCACACATCAAAAATAGGTGAGTGGGTGCACTCCTGAATCAGTGCGCAGAAGTATGGGGGAAGAAGTGCACGAAGAGTGCACGAAGATCGAAGTTGGACGTTTTGTGACAGTCCACAGAGTAAGCACGTGAATAGTGGCGCTACGTCTTTACTGCCAACTATTACAAAGTACGGAACACCTACGTTCCAAGCCTTGCGCGCGGCAAGAGCAAACTTACCGCAACTGAACACTTCCGCGAGCGATTAGGCAGAAAATAAACAATCAGATAGTGACCGCACCGAAATGCGTTACTGATTGAGAAACATATGACAAGCAGCTGCTTGAAAGTGATTGACAAATAAAGGAAGATGAACAAAGACACTCAGCTTAATTTAATTCAGAAGCGTCAAGTTTGGACAGCTTGGAATATATTTCTAACCCCGCTTCGAATACGAGCACTATATACGTTGCTAGCACCGATTGGACAATACGTTATATGATCTCAGAAAGCGCTTACATTGTCCTTTGAAAGTGTGGCCTAAGCTTCGTATCGTCCACCCAGTCGCCGTATGCTATATCCGCCGAAACAAACGTTTGCGAAGCTGCAGTGGGAGCATCCTGCACATGCATTGCAAACTTGGATGCAATGGCGATGAATGATGCAACTAATGAACGTGCCACCACGTGATCAAACATGGTGGCGCCCACGGGATCGCCATGGAAGTGGTCTATACAGTATTTCCCAGGAGCTCACGGTTTTAGCGGTGAGAAGTTGCTGCTAAAACTTCTGCGGCGCCCTCTCGCCTGTGACGTCATGGCCTGGACGCAGCTTGCTCAGACTCATTCGGCTGCCACGCGCGCACGCCTGAAGTTTACGCGCTCAAGACGGGCTTCTTAAAGGATATTCACTCTGCCCGCTGCTGTCGCACTAGAACTGCAATTTGGTTTTAAGGCGTTTAGCATTCTTTAGGAACTAAGCGCGATTTTTTTCACTGTGTAACTATTTTTGTGGGCCACAGTGCCACCCTTCTGTTGTTCCAATGGGAAGCGGGGCATTGTCGCATTCTTCCTTTGTGACAGCTAGCATTATTATATGCTGTCGTTGGCATGCCGGGCCTCGGGTTGGCGACGAAAACGTTGACGTCTGAGACTTTTCGTCTGAAACCAGAGGTGGTTGCAGACGCAGCACGGCGGTTCCGAACTTGCCCTTGAGGAATTAATGTTCAGAGAACCGTTTCGCCCACGCGGTCTGGCAAGACACGGTGGTTAGGGGAGTGGCACTCCTAACACTTAGTGCAACATAGTGCCACAGATAACCACCTCTCAATTGCACACAAAACACATCCTTGCATAGCAACCGGGTTTCGTTCTTGATATTTTTTGTTTAACTTCAAGCGTTGGGAGCTCCTTGAAGCTGCCTCTGAGAGTTTCCGTGCAAGGCGAAAGGCGTTACACTAAACCTCATCCGAGCTCTTTTGTGTCTGTTTACACTTATTCTTCTTATAATCTTACCGTGCCAGGAAACACAGCGTGCAGCTTTAGAAGTAAAAGTTCGTGTGCTTGTTTCACTATCCAGCAATTTTCTTGTTCCAGTTTCTTGCAACGCCGCACACGAACAAAGACGACGCCTTCCATTTATAATGCGCGTGTCTTTTACCGATATCTATATAAAGTGTAAGTTCACTCATGTTCTGAAAAAAAGAACTTTTCGCTCCTCTTTCTTCATGAAACGCGAGCACTGCTTCAGTGCTATCGGAGCGGAAAGTTTCCGCGTTCCAGGAAGCTCCTCACGAGCAATGGTGGTGCTAAGAAAGAAGCAAAACCATGACGGTACAGCAGGACAATACATCTTTGCGCTTTTGCTTATAATTCCTTCTTGATATTAAAGAAAGCAACTATAAGGTTGGGGAGCTCCTTGCGGGCCAAGCAAACTTCACAGTTGCGAAATAACTGGAAGTTCACTCAAGCGCCATGAAACGTGATTGTGAATGCGTGAAAGGGATTTCGCTGCTTTCGGGTCGACAAGATTTCGTGCTAGAGAGTCGCCTTAAGAGATCTCTGTGGGTTTAGGAAAGCGGCGGAAGACATTCAGTTAGGGAAACGCTTCACCCTGCACAAGAGCTATCTTAATCTGCGTCTTGCTGCATAAAAGATTTACGCCGGCCCCCCTTTAACCACCGAAAAGAAAGAAAATCAAACGAACTCTTGTTTTAAAGCACGAGGACTTAGAATCGTATTTCATTTAGGACCGATTTTGATGACATTAACTCTAAGTTCAACCTAATATGAAACTGGAGGATAAATTAGTAAATACGCCCTATGCACGTTCATTTTGAAACCAGCAGAAAAGTATTATTCGCGTATAGCTTTCTCGTTTTTCATCTCCAATCTACTACCTGCATTGTTTAAAGTAGACATCTTTTTTCTTACTGTTTGCAGACTACACAAGAAGCTTGAAGGACATGGATATGGTGAGTACTACAAGCACCACTTCGTACAGAGTGCTGTATGAGCCACAACCGCGATTCTGGGTTAGCAATCACTGAAAATTTTCTGATTATATTTGTCGCAAAATTCGGTCACTTGACAGTATCCAATATCCAAAAGCTGCATCTAGACAACGTTAGACGCCGTGAACTTTTACCTCGCACTGCTGGGGTCGCTCAGATCAGTCGCGGTTTTCGCGTGTGAACATTATTGGAAAACGTGGGTGATAAAACAGCGTGCGAGTTCACGGAAGTACCATCCGTTAGGCAGGGGCCAACCACCCGTACTATATACAGAAGTACACTTATCGTTAGCGGCACTGAAGAGAGGTGTAATGCTACAATACATGCATATATATTCCCACACGTGCTTGGGAAATCGCGCTGTGTAGTGTGCATGTCCTTCTCGTCTTTAAATCAGTTGGCAGTTGCATTTTGTGTGTATAAAGGTATGTGGTTCCTGCGGTCCCTTCTTTCACGACTGAAAATAACTTCCCGGCGCGAAAGCGCTTCCTGGCGAGTACCATGGTAAATTCAAAATTCCTTACTCCCTTGAGGTAATGTGCTAGAGAATTGTGCCTGAACAGCAGCTGATTTTGAGGAATGGTTATCAAGCACTTAGCAAACACATGCATGCGCGTTATAATTTCTTCGTGCTCTAAATGATTGTTTATATGACTGTGTTGAGAAAGCTTTGGTGGTGTAGACACATAATGCACCTTCATTGTTTCGTGAATGGTATCTTGGTGTTACTGTGCGACAAGTCCGCAGTTTTCCGAGCACGACAGATATACTCAGGAACGGGGTGACAGGATGTGGCTAACAGTCGTCAGACGAGGGATGTCTCAGTAGGTGATATTTCGGCCAGGATATTTCCCTTAGTCATGGCGACAGTTCTCGCCCCGATTTAGTACTGTTTTTCATTGCGGGTAGTTCCATAACATACGCGCTTGTTACTTCTTACTGTGTTCTTGCTTTTTTTATGCCATGCTAACATAAATGTGCTGTTTTAGCAGCAAATCTTTCCTGGGAGTCCCGTGAAAACACGGAGAAGGCGGGAGATGGAAATTCAAGACGTTGAGCAAAACGAGAACAAGTTGAAAGCAGGAGCCAACGTTCCTACAAGTGGACTTGTCTTCTTCAAGGCGACCTTGAAGGCCCTGAAGAAGATGAGTCCACCTGTCGAAACGCTGGCTCCTGTTTTCACCTTGTTCTCGTTTTACTCGTCGTCTTGGGAGTCCCGCGTTTTCCGCGTCATTCAAATGTGTCTCTGCGGGACCCTTTTGCTGTACTTGCGTCTTCTTGCTCTCTGCAGGAGGACGCTGCCGTGCCGAAAGACGAGTGGCGAGGCTATTCGATGCTCTTCGCTCGGAGGACGTCCTCCCTTTTGAACGAAGCGAGGCACATGCTCGGGAGAGCCAAGGACATCCAGGAGCGCCGGTGGCTTCAGGCGTTCGTGCACAGGCTGGCGCAGCTGGCCATGGACCTTGAGCGAAACACGTTCGAGCCAAGGTGAAGCAGTTGATCATAAAGTGGATCTCCTAGAGGAAGTACGATGCTGCCAAAGCAGTCCATAGTAACTATAGAGCGAAGAAACCCTGCGTTTCTGTTTTTACAGGACGTATTCTTAAAAAAAAATATTGTTCATAAATTTGCTAATATGGAAAAAACAATAGCCTGCCAATTTCCTGCTTGATATATAGACGTGTACTTGCAATAAATAAATTTATTGGCTTGTATGAGTGGTTTTTGCTTCGAACACAGAGCTATTCGCATTGCTGTGGTGTCGTAGAAATACTTATTCCACATACATAGCACGTGGCGTTTGTGTGTAGACATTGGTGCTCCATGCAATCATATGGAGGTCGAAAAGTTGCGGCTAATAGTTTTTTGCCTACTGATCAAACAAACACAACGTCAATACGCAAAGAGGCAAGCAGCGCAGTGATATACCGAAAAAGGCCGTAAACAATTGTTAGACAAGTCACAGCATCTTGGCAAACAATGAAAGGCCGCTTCCTAAATAAAAAATAAGAGGAGTTAAGAGGAACTGGAAGATATATTTATCGACGGCACCTTAAACGCAAGGACTAACGTGAACAAATAATAACAAACACATGACGAGCGCTGTCTGGTAAGTACTTTAATGAAGCAAGCGTTAGTTGCATGTGCGCAAAATATATACGAAAGAATAAGGTTGCAGTTATACATGGTGCCATTCCCTCTGCGCATAAATTCAATTTCGCAGAGAACTTTTGCAGAACTCAGCAAAGCAGGCTACGACGTATCTCCTAGCACAACCCTGATTATCCATTATTTTTCTAATTTATCTTTCCCCTTTCTGTTTCCTGAAGTGTTAAGGTAGCCACACGAACATACCCTCTCGTTACCTATTTTTTATCTCATCGTCTCTGTCTCTAAGATGCTGTAGCGTGCACTGTCCTCTTTGCCAGCCGCATGTCTGGGGACATTTCTGATGGCGGCGAAAAATAAGTCAGCGGCCTCTCAGCTTAACGTTGACTGCTTGCTTTTTCTCATCTACTATGCGTAATTGCTCGTGAATTTCGTAACATTGGCAAGCTTTTACTCTCGCCTGTTACTTCTCAATAAATTGTCACCACATTCTTTGCACTTGGCGGTCTGCATTTCAGGACGCCCGCAATGTTTTCTTCGGCACTCGAGTCCGTGCAACCTCAGCAAGAACAAACGGTCCCCACGACGGGTCAGATCAGCCCGCCTCCATCCCCAATATTTGCACATGGAACGAGGACGACGACTCCAGGTAAGTAATGATGGTGCTTATTTATAATAAGCTTGTGCTGTCGCATAGCGGTGCATAGTTCCTCTTTCTTTCTTTCTTTCTTCCTTGCTTTCTTTCTTTCTTTCTTTCTAAACAACGCGCAGGTCTCGGGCCCAAAGGACAGACTGCTACTTTGCAATCCTGTGCTACCTGATCGGCTGACCTAGTTCACTCACCTTATTTGCCAATGAAGAGCTTTAGAAGCTCTATATAAAAAAAAAATCTGTTTCAAACGATTCCTAGCCTGCGCATCTGGTTTGGCCTTTGCAGCGCAGAGTATTGTAATATCAAGGTGCACGCGTTTTAGGACTAAGCCTATTAGGGGATGGAGGGGCATCCGACAGACTTGCATGTTCTGGCACTTTCAGTAATAACATGACTTGCCGAAGAGCGCACCCTTCTGTACCATGGCAGTTACTGTTGCGACCTCCTTATGCTTTCTTTCTTGTGGCGGTTAGTGGTGATGTTGGTAAAATCCAGATAATGGAGATAAGTTTGTGGGCGCTGAAGAAAGGCAGAGGGGCTACATCGAAAGGAGGAAGGCGTGAGGACGGGTAGTTACGTGCACCAATTGCTTGGTGGAAGTGATGACGTCATAAGAACACGGCTGCCGAGTGAAGACATCACTCGCGCGTGAAGTGGCATGATGCACCGGCGCTCGGTCGGCCATAGTGAAGGAATAGATGCGAGAGCTTCGCTTACACAAACTACCACACAGTGTGTGGAATCTGAAGGATTTCTTTCAACGTAGTCTCGAAAATGCAGTAGCCACAAACTTGAAAAAAATATAGCTTGGTGACATGTTCAAAATCTTTCTTTTTCCACTGATGTCGCATAGGTTAATGCAGCGACATGGTTAAAAGACTTCCACGCCGACAGTTACATTAGCAAGCAATAACCCCTCGTGGAAATCCGGCTAATCGGCCGTTGCGAAAAAGTGTCCCGTTTTAAACATTTTGTCCAACATTTCCATGAGGCGCTAGGTTTTCGATACATGCGTAACCTATTTGTGCAAACGTTCAAAGAATACATAAATTGGCTGAGCAAGAGTTAGTGAAGGAAAGTTGTGTGCGAATACCCACTGCATTTGTGCCTAAGCCTGCTAAAGCGTCGGGTCGCTGTCCTTCAGGAACCCTTGGGACGTTGCTTCGATTCCGCCCAGGATCGGATAAGTTTAACGGGTATTATTTGTCATTGTACAGCGGCGCATTCCCAGTGGCAAATAACTAGTTACCCATGTTGGCATCAAATGCGTCGATGGAAAAGCGGCAGACATTTACTTACATACATCCAGTAATCCAAGTTGGCATCAACGTCTCACGTCAACAGTTATCCATGTCGGTGTGAAAGAGGGTCGTTGAAGAGCGGCACGTATGTACACATGCTAAGTGACCCAAGTTCGCGCTATGGTTGGCTTCGAGCACACACACTGTTTCCTCAGCACAGCTGCCTCATGTTCCATTCATCCCGACGCTGACTACCCAGTCATCCAGATTGGTGGAAAAGTGGTTAGATACATACATAGATGGAGGCATAGATGATAGATACATAGATAGTCCCCAAGAAGTGCGTGAAGTGCTAAAAGAGAGGGAAAAGTTTAATGATACGAAATGGAGAGAGGTCGGCCTGAGGTATGTTACTCTAGGCCGACCTCTCTGCACGTCCCTAACGCAATAAACGAATGCGCGAAACCACAAGTATCGTGAGCTTGTGATGCCTGTAAGAAAGTTTGGTTTCTGAAGGATACATGCGATTATTAAGTATATATTTTTTTGCAATATGCCGGCGCAGTAAGTTATACAAGTGCGCAGAAGTGGCTGCTGCAAAGCCAGCGTGCTTCTCGAAAGGCTCACGTGACCTCTGCGCTGACGGCACTTCAGGTGGCTTTCCTGTCGGGTTGTTTACCGCCGCTACGCTCGACGTGCGCAGGGGCGTAGCCACGGCGTAATTTAAACGGAGGTGGCGCCGTTGCTACACGCATGATCAAGTAAATAGCTTCACTAGTTGAATTATGCGCTAGCTGCTTTTCGAAAGCACCGCCGAACTTCAATTTCTAAACTACTTCAATTTCCCATTGAGCTGTTTACCGAATTAGTTACACTTTCGGTGGGCAACGCTTACACTTTACTAAAAATCTTTGTTTTTTAGCAAACGTGTTCAATAAAAGGTACGCCTAAAATGTAGGAAGAGCCATAAGATTGTAAAATTTATGCTTGACTTTACACTTCATGCTCAAGATACGCATCTGTTACCGCTTTTAAGACGATGCACGGACGCAAAACAATAGAACTTTTATGTAGTACAAAAAAAAAAGTTGAGCTCAAGCGATATAGAAAGAAACTGCGCAAGTTTCGTCGCCTTCGGTGCACACAAAGCTGCGAATAAGTTCGCTGTAAGAACAAACCATGTTTTTCGCATTAGCGTTTCTGAAGCACACTTCATACAGCAGAAAACAACTGCATCAGCACTTTTTAAGGGGGGGGGGGGTGGGGGGGTGGCTGTCGGGACTTGGGGTCCCTGTCAGGGATGAGGACATCGGGAAGAAGGCGCAAGGAAATAGGAGTTGTTTGTTTACAACTTTCAGCAAGAGGCAGATTCTAGTGCGAGCTTTCTGACATTCACTCGAGATTTTTTTTTTATACTGATCGTCTTCCCCATGTCCCTATAGACAAGGTACACATGACATTAGTCCCAGCCAGTCAGAGGAGTCGAACTTCGCTCTGGACCTCACCCACGTTGTCACACCTATTCTCCAGCCTATCAGGCCATCGAAAAGCAAGATTGCATAGCATTTCCACAGACGTCATCAGCTATTGTCAACTTGTAGCAATTAGTGGAGTCATGCTTTGGGAATCATTGCCACTTCCACAAATGGTATCAGCTGTATATGAGCCTATTATTCTTGCTCGTCAATAATCACCGTTGGCACCTTGATCCACCTTGACCCACTATGGCCCAGCTTGACTCGCCATCGTCCAGGCGGTTGCGTAAGGACGGGGGGTTGGCTCACGCGAGGAATGTTCCTGTCGTTTTGAGACTTAACAGGCGTGTTGTGGTGCTAGCAATAAGCTGAAACATACATGATTCGCACGCCGATCATTAACACTTAGTGGTACTCTTTCTTCCAGTTTATACCGGCAATGCCATAAACGAATCCTACTCATTCACAGCGCATCTTTACTTGCATTGTTCTGTCTGCAGTAGCGAGTGATGCATGTCGGCTCATTCCACCGTTAACTTTTGGCCTTGGGCACTCGTGCAGATCGTACTGTATTCCGCATTTCTTTCACGGTCAAGAGTGTACAGAATACTATTGCAGACATTGGAGTATTTAGGGAAAGATATCGGCTGACGTTTACCTTAATGCTTGCATTTAACACAAGGAAGGAATCGTACAATTGAAAATTTAAATGAGAACATTACGCGCAAAATTTGACAGTCAACAAAAAATATTTCTTGCACATTTACAGAAAGAAATATGAGAATCAATTTGTTCATGTTCTTAGCTCAATAACCAACTCCTTAAGTCTTGCATCCTCTGCGGTGGCTTAGGGGCTGTGGTGTTGCGCAGCTAAACATGAGGTCGCGGGATCAAATCCTGGCTGAGGCGGCCTCATTTCGACGGGATGAAATGCAAAAAAGCCCGTGTCTCGTGCATTATGGGCTTGGTAAAGATCACATGGTGTTCCAAATTAATCCGAAGTCAACCACTATGGCGTGCCCCATAATCAAATCGTTGTTTTGGCACGTAGAACGCCAGAATTATTTAAATAATTATTGGAAAGTTAATATTTATCATTACTGTTCATAAGAACAGTCAACTATAGGTCTCAAACAAGTCGCCGTCACAACAGAAAACAGTTAATAGCAATGCGATTGATTACGTTCGTTTTTTTTTTTCATGCCCCTGTTTTACCCTGCAGGTTCTACGCTAATTGAGGAGCATGGCATGGCCAAGTCCGAAGCCGTCACGATCCCCAACTTTGTTCCCGATGACGATGATATCCTGACCTGGCAGCTCCGCGGCCAGCGGCATCGGCAGAGGTCTTCAGCGACAACAGCACGATCAAGGCCCGTAGCTGTTCGTGCCACGACGGAGACATACAGCCTAGATTCTGGCCGACACGTCTCCCTGCGGCCGACGACGCCATTAGCTGATCGAGATGCACCCATCGTTTTGAGCAAGGTGATGCATTATATTGGCTGATTCGTATTTTCACAATGCGTTTTGTGACACCTGGCCCTGTATAGCTCAGAACGGATGTTTCTAGGATTTCAAAGGTTTTATTGCAGTCACCTCATGATGTATCAGCTTTCATGACTATACTGCAGATAACATTGAAATAGACACTGTAACCACTGTGTCCACTGTAGATACCGTCGATACTCGAAAAACAATCACCTGTTGACAGATATGTAAAAACGCAGGAGCGACAGTCTTTTGTGGGCTGATTTTGATGAGTAGTTATGTCAAATGTAGCTATCTTCATTAAATAAAATTTTTGTTCTTTGGTGTGGGGCGTGGAGCGGGGGCGGGGAGGAGAGTTGTTTTTCTTACTATTTCCTGTGCCACACAACATTATAAGTATTGGAAGTAGAATTGTTCAGGTTTCATACTTCAACAAATGCAGGTAAAGGATCAGGCAGGCTTCGACTCGTCACCAGTGAAAGTCCACAAGACCTTCGATCAGACGAACGGTATGACATCTTTGTTTTCTCCCTTTATTTATATTGTGGTCTTGTGCTAAGAATGGCCGCCTCTTAGAATAATCCAGCTCAAGAAGAAGAGAGAAAACAAGGATAGGAAAGACAGGGAGGTCAACCAGAACATCATCCGGTTTGCTACCCTACACTGGGGTGGGGGAAAGGGGAATAGAAAGACGAAGAAAGGGAGAGAATAAGCAATGAGTACGTGTAGGAGGGACACCATACACAACGACACTATAAACGGTCTCTTAAACCGGTGCACTTCAAGTACTGCACTAGTGCACGAATCGCTTTTCGAGCCAGTGATGGGTGTGGCCACGGTCCGAGTATCTTTGACTCGGTGAACGGTCTCGAGTCCAGTCGGTGTAAAGTTGCCCGCAGAGAGAGGCGTTGGACATGGTAGCGAGGGCAGGTACACAATAGGTGCTCGATGGTTTCCTCGCACCCACAGGCGTCGCACATCGGGCTCTCGGCCATTCTCATACGGTAGGAGTATGCGTTCGTGAACGCTACTCCGAGCCACAACCGGCACAGCAAAGTTGTTTCGCCGCGGGAAAGGCTAGGTGGTAGTTGTAGCCATAGCGTGGGGTCCAGTTTGCGTAATCTGCAATTGTAGGCACTTGAAATCCAGAGATCTTGTGACTTTTTGCCCGCAAGTAGGCGAAGTGCCCTGGCAGCGTCCGACCTCGCCAAAGGTGTTGGACGCGTCTTGGTATCTTCGTGGGCACACCGGGCAGCCTTGTCTGCTAGGTTGTTGCCGATGATGCTACAGTGAGCAGAAATCCATTGAAATATAATGTGGTGTCCTCTTTCCAGAGCTTGGTGGTGCACTTCCCTGATGTCAGATAACATGTGCTCGTAAGTTCTGTGATGTAACGCAGATATTATACTGCGAAGAGCTGCCTTAGAATCACAAAATACGACCCACTTCTCTGTTGGCTGTTCGGTGATGTATGTCATAGTGGCATGGAGAGCTGCAAGTTCTGCCGACGTAGATGTAGTCATGTGTGACAATTTGAATCTAACTGTAACCTGTTTAGCTGGAACGATGAATGCGGCAGTTGAGCTGGTAGGTAAGGTCGAACCATCGGTATATATATATGAATGTGGTCATGATACATCTGGTGCAGTAGTAGGAGCGTAAGTTGTTTCAGAGCCGGCGCTGGATGATTGAACTTTTTTGTAATTCCAGGAATAGCAAAATTCACTTGAGGCTGTTGCAGGCACCACAGGGGAGATGAAGGCTTCGCCGCCGGTGTAAAAGATGTCGGTATGCACTCTTGATGAGCGCTAATCAGTCGCGAAAAGGTCGCTTGAGGTATCTCGGCTGCTAGGGAGGCCAAATGATGGTCGGGGATCCTTGACAGATGGCGAATGTGCGCTCTGAGAGAGTCGACAGCTACATGTGTCTAAATTATATGTTCCCCCCCCAAGATGGCAATTGTTGCTGCTGTTGAGATGCACCGAGGCAGCCCTAAACACGTGCGTAGGGCTTGACCTTGTATGCTCTCCAATGCGCGAAAGTTCGTCTTGCGCGCATTTGACAATACTGGTAGACTGTAAAGTAGGAGTCCGAGAAACAATAACCTATACAGCTGCATTATATAATGGATTGGTGTACCCCAGTCTTTCCGCAGAGAAATTTGAAGACCTGAGCAATGGCGACTAACTTCTTCAGATAGACACAGTGAGGGCTCCACGAGAGGTTACGGTCAATGATGACGCCCAGAGAGCGATGCGTCTTAACATAGGATACAGCTTGACCATTGATTGAAACAGGATACAATGATATTTGTTTGCGCGTAAAATCAAGTAGTGCGCACTTTTAAGTAGACACACTGAGGCCTTGTTCTCAAATATAAGACGCCGTCATGGTTGCCGCCCGCTGAAGCCTGGCTCTTAGCTGAGGGCGAGTCACCGCAGAGGCCCAGATGCAAATATCGTAGGCGTATATTGAGACATGAACAGTCCGTGGTAGGTTCTCCGCTAGTCCTACCAGGACAAGGTTGAACAAAATAGGGCTCAACTCTCCACCCTGCCGCACACCACTGCAGGTGTAATGGTCTTAAGTTGGGCCGTCTTCAGTCTGTAAGAAAAAGCGCCTCTCTGTCAAATAGTCCCGAATCCATTGATATATCCGGCCGCCAACTCCAACTGCCTCAAGTGAGTTCAGTATGGCCTCATGGGAGACGTTGTCGTATGCTCCTTTTATATGTAGAAAAAGTGCTCCAGATAGGCGCTTGAGGCTTTTTTGATTTTGGACCCAGGTTACGATGTCAATGACGTTGTCCATGGACGAGCGACCTCGACGAAAGCCTGTCATGGCGTCCGGATTGATGTTGAATCCTTCTAGGTACCATTCCAAGCGAACAAGAATCATTCTTTCCATCACTTTGCCGATGCAGCTCGAAAGCGCAATCGGACGATATGATGAGATTTCAAGCGGAGACTTTCCAGGTTTCAGAATGGGGATCAAGCGGCTCGATTTCCATTGTTTAGGAACCGCGCCGTTCTGCCAAGTCTCATAGTAGTAGTTGAGCAGCTCATCACGTGCGTCACATCCAAGGTGGCATAGGGCAGCATACGTGATGCCATCAGGTCCTGGTGAGGAAGAACGCCTGCAGGTCGCCAACGCAGCATCGAGCTCTTCGAGTGAAAATAGCACGTTCATTTCTGGTGCACGTGCCTCAGGGATGTCATTTAATGCTGCGTCAGTATTGATGGCCACGGACACAGCAACCCGTGCACAGAACTCTTCAGCCACTTGTAGTTCCGAGCGGAGTTGGTAGAGGGCCAGAGCAGCGAAGGGCTTCCTTTGATGCGGAGATGAGCGAAGACTTCTAACCGTCCTCCATATGTGCGAGAGCGATTTTCGGGGATCAAGCGACTGACAGAAAGTTTTCCATCACTTATCTTCCAATTTATCCATGCGAAGCTGGACTTTCTTTTGTATGCGTCGTGAAGCCCACAGATCCAAGACGGACTTCGTGCGCCGATACCTCCTCTCCGCCTGTCGGCGTGCCTCACGCAGCCTCTCCAGTTCCATGTCCAAGTCTGTTCGCCTTGCTGACCATGTAAGCGAGCAGATGGATGTTTTCAATGCCTCTGCGATTGCTTCTTCGATAATGTGTGAAAGGCCTTCCCGACATGTGTCATCCATATCCTTCTTAAACTTTGACCAATCAACTGTACGCAAAACAGTAGAGGAGCGTTTCTCAACTCCTCTAATCTTTATGTATGTTGGAATATGGTCACTTCCATGTGTTTCTATGTCCGTAAACAATTGGACGCTCGAGGCAAAGCGCCGTGACACCAAAGTTAAGTCCAAGCAGCTACTATAGGTCGTGCCTCGCAGAAATTTAGGGCTGCCGTCATTCACACAGCACAAATCATGGTCGGCCACAAATGAGGCAAGACTCCTGCCCTTGGAGTCAATTTTAGTGCTTCCCCATAGCTGGTGATGCGCGTTGAAGTCACCTTTGATTACCCAGGGGTCATTGTTCATTTGTAATATTTTCGTGAGTCGTTCGCCGTCAAAGTTACCCGCTGGGCATATGTAGACTCCAATTAGTGTAAATGACACATTCTTCTTTTGGACATTCAGGCAGGCATATTGGTTGTCGTCATGAGGCTTTACCGCGTGAGAGACATATGTTGAGTCTGTGCGGATGTAGATGATTACTTTCGTGCTCGAACTGCATGTGGACGAGACGAAGGATTCGTAACTGGACAGTCTGAGTGGAGTTGATGTATCTGGTTGGCAAATGACCAGTATGGGGAAGCGATTTGCAAAAATAAGTCTGCTATACGGGTCTTTAGACCCCTGGCATTCCACTGAAAGATCGACGCACTTTTAACTTCAGTGCGGAAGGGGGGACTATTGGTCGAGCCATGGTGCTTAAACTATGCTAGCAAGCACTGGATTTAGTGCATCCAGTATTTGCAGAGCACTTTGAGCTGCTGGTGTTTGCAGCTTGTTCAATATAAGGCGCATTGTATTAATAAGCGATTGCAGCATATCAGCCACCTGCCTGTCTTGGTCGCACAAATCGGCGACAGTAGACGTCGGGAATTGTCCAGCGAAAGTTTGCTGTGATTCTGTTGGTGAATGCTGCCGCTTCAGTAGGGCCGGCCAAGATTCGGTAGATGTGCTCTTCTCAGTGGACTTGCTCTTCGCGGTCCTGTCCACATTTTCTGGCCTGGGCGATAGAGGAGGAGGTGGTGGTGTGGGAAGTGGCATGCGCATCGCCGAGGCAACAGCCTTCCTTGGGGAGCGCCGGCGACGTGAACGTCGCTTCCTGATTTTATCGGCGGCTTCGCGATGAGATGAATAATCTCTCGCCATCTCTTTCAAGATGGCCATTTCCTTCTTAATATGTGGGCATTTCTTCGATGAAGCTTCATGTTATCCTCCGCAGTTTGAACACTTCATTACAGCCGCGCCACATTTATCTGCAACGTGGGGCTTCGCAGACGCTGCTCACGTGTCCCAGTTTCGTGCATTTGCGGCACTGAAAAGGTTTTGCAATGAAAGGCCGCACTGCATGTCTGAAGTGTCCCACCTTAACGTGCGAGGGTATAGATTTACCCTTGAGTGCTATTTTCACGCAGCCCAGCTCAAGGAAAAGAATTAAGCTTTCTGCCTCAGGGCATTTTTAAAAATTTCACAAAACTTAAAATTGATCACCCGTACATTAGCCCTCATAGCGAGTAGTAGCGTAGGAGGCGACGGAGCAAGCTGGAGCGATTGCGAAAACATCGGCATGCTCTGCTCCCACGTGACCACCTTCTGCGTCAGGACGTCACGTCGCTGTAACGTCTGTGAATCGAAACCGAAGGTGGCGGTAGCAAAATGATTAGAATACATTATTTATGGTGTTCTAACGCATGCCATTATTGGTTCTAGAATTCCGAGGTCTTCGACGTGCGAGTTCTCTCATCTTTCGTGACCCTTTCCATTTTTCAGCAGAGGGTCTTCAACCGGAGATATATGGTTAACCCCCGTGTCGTTTACTTGCTTTCTATCTAAATCTTATTGTTAACCTCCGAGTTGCTGTCCCATATTTAGGTAGAAATAAAAATCAATGATTAAACATTTTTCTTTGGCATTATGTGCAGTAATAAAAGATAGCGCGTTGACGCGTTACTACCACTGACCGTGAAAGCAATGCTCTGCACACATATAATTTCCGACGAGGATGAACACGCCAAGGAACTCACTGGGCTGCATCCATTCAAGTGAAAAATGGAAGTCGTTATCTCTGCACCACCTGTTATTTTACAGGCTGCCATAAGAAGTGGGGTATTTAGCCTCACAATTCACACTTCGTACGAAGTCAATATTGGCCGATATAAAAGCTCTCTCGTGCTTCACGCCAGACGTTGGTTTCAGTTTCTCGTAACGAGCCCACAAGTTTCATCTTGATGTAACAAATTGGCCCTTGCGCCACTAAACCACATACATTCATTCATTCCCTGCATCCTGCTATGTTTCTTGGTGAAGAACCGCTTTTTAATAGCAAAGCAGTCCTCGCTTTCTTAAAAGATGTTGTACTACATGTTACAAGCCCATTCATTTCTTAGCGCATCCTCTTTCCAGAGGATATCGCTAGGATAGATTCTCTGTATAGCACATGCCTCTAGGCCCTTGTGTCTCAAGGGCCCTGGTGAGGCAGTAGTGCTCTAGACAATATTATACATCTAGACAATCACATATTTTATATATTGCATCATCCTTTCTCAATACATTTTTATGTTCATAGTACACGCCAATAGTCATTCCCATAATTTTATTACTTGCACATCTTATGGAATTTGCATCAACTCTTTTAGGCCCCTTTACAGCCGCGGCGCATTAAGACCATAAAACCCATCAAGCACTGCGAACTCATTAATCATTAGCATGGCGCTCTTTGGCCACATCTGGCCCTTGCGCCATTAAACATCAAATATTCATTCATTCATTTGATGTAACAAATTGTGGCGAAAGTGATCGTAGACATTCTAATCCCACATAAATACATATGTTTGTGCATTTCAATTGTTTTGCTTTGTTGTAAAATTCAGGTTATAAGATGTACATCTTCCTACGCAGTCGATGCATCCGTCATCGGTTCCTACACGGCCGCTGCTAAAGAGCGAGGCAAGACGACTTCCACGGGGTCGAGCTTGCTGAAACCCAGCGCTGCGTTTGTGACGTGGGCCGCCGCCTCTCGAAAGTCGCCCTTAGCCGACGAAAGCAGCTCTACCGCGGATGATTTGGTCAGCCAGCTGGAACGGGGAAAGTTTCCGCCCGACCGGTAGTCCGTCAGCTGGCAGCGCCGGAACGGGCCAGGGACAAAAACAAAAAGTGCTGTCACTGAGCTCAACAGTCGGGTCCAACCAGCGCGCGGATTCGTGGAGCGTCTGCGCTGGATCGATTCGACGTCTGACTGGCATGCTGCTGGTGCGGACTGACAAAAAAAAAAAAGCACCAGGAAGCTGTGTAATTGGAAATCACAGGTCTCGAATGCAGCCGCTTTTCCATCATCTTTCTTTCTTGCACCCCCAATTTCCTATCGCGCACCCTTCCCCCACCTATAGCGATATCTTCGGTGCTAGCACCTCCTGCAGACTGCCGTTCATGGGCTGTGTGTGAAATTGATGACCAGGATCCATCGCCCGGCGTTCGCGGCCTGTGTCGGTGCTCCTCCCAGAGGACAGGACTTCCAGACAGGTGGGTACACTGTGAATCAATCAAATTTGAGTGGCCGAGATAATTCCGGTCTGTACCTTCTGCGAATCGCACGTCCTACGGCAGAAGTCAGCGTTTGTCTATGTAGAAGTGGATTTGCTTGTTTACGGACGCGTCATGCGGTGTCTAACCCACAGGTGAGTATGAAAATGAGTAAACACTTCGCGGAGATTATAGCATATGAAGGTAAAGAAAGCCCTTGTGATTCAAATGGAGGGGGAAATGTTAAAGTCAAAGCAGAGAGCATATAATGCCGTCGGTAATCAAGGCGACTCCATTACAATGCGATTTCTTCAGCGCTTCGTCAGTGTTTCGAGTGGCGCTCGGCCCATGTCTTCAAAATGGTCGGCCCGTCTGTAAATAGTGGGTGATTAGAAAGCACTAGAATAATACGAGATGAATCCTTTCTTTATACATGCGAAGAATTTGAGACCAGCTATTTAGTGTTGCATTTGCCGCAGCAATATTAGTAAGACAGGTCACGTATTTGATAATCACGTTACGCAGATCGGGTGTTCCATGACAGGAAGGCCGGGCGGATAGCATTCGCGCTCCGTCTGCTCAGCTACCTGCTCAGCAATTTCGCCTGTCGTTTCATAGAAATGCTGCAAAATATGCTTTGATTTACAATGATACGATGTTTTTTTTTTTTTCTGTGGGAGAGTGACGAGGTGGTGAGAATGATTGCTTTAACTGAAAACAGGTTGACAAAGCGACAATTGGAACGATCATGCACATTCTGTAAGCATCGATGACAAGTTGAATGATTGATGTACGTTTTTACTACGATACATAAATGACGATACATATTGATTGATTGATTTGCCTCCAAAAGCAACAAAGGTAATATGAGAGACGTCATAGTGAACCTCTCTGGATTGTTATTGACAGCGTGGTATTTGTTAACGCGCCCCCAAAGTGTCCCAAACGAGAATTTATGCATTTCCCCGCCATCGGCCGGGAATCGGACGCGCTATTTTCTGCGCATCAACACAATGCTGTATTCGCTGGGCCAACTTAGCGTCTCACAAATTACGCTCTCTTGTACCTCTGCTAAGCAGCAACATACTTGTAAAAAGAATTGACGAACAAGCTCTATGCATGTCACATTTTATCATAATTAATGGGCGAAACATGACCCAGTTTCAATGTCAGATAACAACGGGTAAAGAAAATAACCATTACCTGTGATTTTTAAATGACTCCCATTACCTCTTATCTTCGCACGCACATCCGCCACGACGGATGTTGCATTCTCTTGTTATATTAACAAGTACATGCCACTTCTTTCCACTTACGGCTAATTTTCACATCTTTTGAGGCTGTTGTGATTTCAGCAATCTTATACCTCTGACACACGGGCACTCTAAAGTCCTTTAGGTAAGGGGACATCTACCGGAAAGGCGTTCAAGTGCAGTGACGCACGACAAAGGAGTATCTCCTTTACGGCAAAGTTCCTTTTCGGGAAAGGAGATCGCGCAACTACTTTTCGAGCGGAAAAGGAGTTACTCTCGCACACAGCGTGCACAACTCGTCAATAGAAGGAAACCTGCCACACAACTGCGGTGCCCATAGGTATTTGTTTTACCTTGCGAAAATGTTTTAATTGTTAGCGGTAACACAATTTGTCGAATAGTGAAGATTTCCTCTAGCTATACTCTCAAACGCTCGCATAACGTCGCTAGTGCCGCCATGTTGAATTCCGGCAGTGTCGTCGTCGTTTGCTGCGCGCATGTGGTGTGTTCACGTCGCGAGATGGAGACTGCACAATCAGCGCCCGCAGGAAATACCCACAAGAAACCACAGTTGTTGGAATATAATATTGAATAAAACGCGTTACGCCTGCGCGCACAAAGGAAGGGACGACAAAGACGTGAAAAAGGACGACAGAAACGTGGGCATCACCAGAATAAGCAGCACGCACAGCAAAACACCGGCTGCACGTAGTTGCTGGACCAAGTTAAATCGCTGCTAACAACGCAAAAACACGAATAAAATAAACGACTATAAGCATTATTAGCCATCAACAATGAAAAAAAATATTTTTAGGTTCTACAGTAGCTAAGTGTAATTAAATACGCAGCTTTTTAAGAATGTTTTCTCTCTTGTGGCTTTAACAGCCAGCGCTATTTTTCTTGCGGCGTTCATTTGAGGAACTACCTAAAGAAGTTCAGTGCGGTGCCGTGTGTCATCGGCGCAACTCTTTTCTGCAAAGGGTCCTTCAGAGTACCAAAAGGGGTTTACTGGAAAGGACTTCAGTTTTGCCCGTGTGTCAGGGGTATTATAGGCCCCCAGGTGCGATGGTGGAGCCTGAGGATTTGTTTGTTACAGCGAAGAGAAAGGACATACGTGTTAGTGTCACTACTTCCGAAACTAAAATACAGAAAGCCTGGCAATATGCACAGTGCTTCGACCTGTTTCTACGAACGAAGTGACAACCGTTGTCTCTTTTTATGATTGTTAGGTAGCCGTAACAGTGTCTCCCACTGCTAAAGATTGTAAAGGGGTTCGGGCTATAATATTTATGACTTTGGACACTCTGTGTAATTGTTTTTCTCTTAAAGAGTTAGTCACTTTCTAAGCGGAACATCATTTGTGAAAGGGGTAGGTCAAGTTAAAACAAAGTTTTGAGCCATTATTCATATGGGCGTCACATTTCGCCTCTCTTATTTTGCAGCGACCACACCGGCAGGTGCTTTGATGGCTTCCTCACAGTGCTGCCCCTCATGGCATGGACGCTTTCCGTGAAGCTGCCAAAGCTTCTGCTTCGGTGGCTGGTGGCGGTGGTCGCGAGGTAGGATTGTTGCGGCCGGTACCTTTCATCCTGAGTGCCGACGTCAGTATCATCTGACGACCCGACTTGCCTCATCCCAGCGCGGCATCCTGCTTCACCTAACCTGAAGAGTATGCTCCCGGATTCCCGAATGATGTCTGTGTACCCTTCGCGCGTGTTTGTGGGCCTAGTGTCCGTGCTACGTGCGCCGAAAGCACCTGGTTGAGAAGTCCTGTGCGCTGCAGTAACCCTCAATTTCTATTACTTCTTTGCTATATTCTGTTCTAATACGACTCGGATTATGCGCTGTTCACCCTCGTCATCAATGACTTCAAGAAAGAGACAAAACAATTGTTTCACAGACTGATAGCAGATGCAACTATGTAAGGCGGTGCCCAACAGTTTGTGACAAACACGTGACCGGTGACAGCGGTAGACTCGGTGCCATGTGATGATGTGAGCCCCAGAATCTCGCAGTTGCTTGTGCTTTCTTGTGCGTACAAGAGCACTGTATATGATGTGATCCTCGCTATTGCTGATCTTGAGAACATTGCTGTGGTATGGTTTTTGAGGCCGCGCTTGAGCAGCGCTACAGCCGAACCCTGCGCGTAGCGGAAACAGCTTTCAAGACATTTTACTCTCTCTTTGTGAAGACTTGTCTTGTACCGTTTGTCATGTCATGCGGATTTCAAGCTGTTCATTTAATGTAGTCGCGCGGACAGTGCCTGTCAGTTCTGCTTTGGGTCGGTCTCATGTTCCGAGTAAGATAGTGTTACCAAACCTTTGCAAGCGATGTAGGAATTACAGTTTAAGCCATGACTCGCTAGTTTGAAAAGTTGGAGTAGCACGAGTTTTAAGCAAGTGATCCTTGATGAATAAAAACGTCATATTGATGGCATGTTTCAGTCGTGAAGTATGGGATCAGGCTTGTATGTTTCGCTGTTTGGTCTGCGGCCACCACAAGGCTCTCCTTCATTTCTTTCATCGGTTTTCGACGGTAAGATATCCTACGCGCTACCGTCTGCATCTTTTGCGCGTTGTGTAGGTTAAGAAAACCTGTGACATCCATTCATTGGTCATCTTTTTTTGTAGTACTCAAGTTACCGCAACCATTGCATATTGCAACCAAGAAGAAAGAAACCACATTTAAATTTGGCCGTGTGAGCTCAGGGTGATTCCAGGGTGACTTCAACAAGCACCCCTGAAACCTGCTTATAACGGTTTTATGGGATGCTTGGTAATGTCACCCTGAATGCCACTACATTTTCTTCAGTAAAGTTGCTCATCGTGACTAACAAGATAGGTGAAACAAGGCCCTCTTCTGTCTCGATTAGAAATAGTTTGAATTAGCGGTGAGCGTACATATATATATTCAAAGTTCCGAATATGATTACTTAAGGTGTAAAGTTAAAATTGTATTGGAAAATCAACTATTCGATATTGTCTAAAATCGAAGCTAAGCAATAAATTCCCAAACGCCGACGGTTCAAGTCGGTCTACTCTTCTCTGTTTGTTGAACCAAGTTTCGCAAACTATCAGAAGTAAAACAATCCCAAACCATCAGTACGCGATACATAAACGGCATCGTTAATGCAAGCTTTGTCATAGGTTTCACGGCCGAAGCATCGCACTGGCTAAGACTCGACGGATTAGATTATATACACGTACATAAATGCCGGAGAATGCGTACGAGGGAAAAGCCGTGGGCGTAGCACAATTGATAGTGCAACCCGTGCGGCTCCAACCAGCAGCAAGGTACAGACCCCAGCGCTTAAGCACCCATTCCTGGGTGCGTCGACGTCGCTTGGCGTAACCACGCGAACGCCCTCGTGCCACTGCTCGAGCGTTCGTCGTAGTCTTCTTCCACAGCTGGCTCTGATGCCGCTCGTCATGCCAGTGTTCCCATACTGCACCTCGCGCTCGTGCCACTGCTCGCGTCTTCATCGACATGTTTTTCCACAGCTGGGTCCGATGCCTGTCATCATGCCAGCGTTCCCAGGTCAGTGCCATAGAGCCTCTCCCTCTGAGAAAACGCTGATGGCACTGGCCCACTGCTAACCGGTGCGGTGATTTCGGTCTCATATTCTTTGCCTCAGTATATCCCGACATGAAGAAAGTCGCAGTTTCGCACGCGAGGCGAAGCATCGATTGCGATAGCATATTAGTGCACAGCTATACGAAGTAAGGATAGTAATTTTTATCCGCCCTCTAAACTTGTAAACATAAGCATACTAACTAGATTACCAAGCATACTGTCGCGTACGCACAAGCAAACTTGAACACCTCCCGCTAGATGTCTGCGGAAACTCGCTGTCAAAACGCGGCAGTGAGGAAACGCGGCAGCAGCAGCGAGCGAATTTACCTTCGTGCTGCCGCTCTCATCAACGCAACTAAGCCGCGAAAACACAGCGCAGCGCGGGCTGCGTACCCGTCGCAGATGCCTTTCAAGATACAGCGGCCCGGCCGGGCGCGCGCGGCCGCCTGGGTCGCCCGGAGGTTGAGCCGCGATTGCGGGCTCAGCCTCGCACGCTTTCATTCGCACATACAGCATACTGCGCGCAGCGGCGATATTATCGCCCTTGGAATTTATACGAAACCTCACGGCGACGCGGATGGTGACGGCATAATTACGCCTGCGCTATCCATATAATTGCTATCTCAATAAATTTTGGAAAACGCTTTAGCTCCGCCTTTAGGAGTGCTGTATATACAATATATGGCACTAAAGTTCTATCACTTAAGTTGCTCCTATGTTACATTCTTCCGGAAGTTATTCCTCGGAATATTGCGAATGACAGCTCACAAACGAATGTAATAAAAAAAAGTGACAGAGCATGTCCTTTATGTTAGCTCTTCGCAGACTGAAATATTAGAAGTGCGAAACAATAACAGAAGAGCGGCCCACGCAAGAGGCCGTGTTTCGACCAGAAAGCTCGCCTTCGTGCATAGCGTTGACCGCCAGCGTTTCCTGGTAAACATTACGGTTACATAAGGTGCAGTTGCCGGAAAGCGTGAGAAGCAGTCAGCGAGATCTTTGAATGCTATCGCGTTCGACTCTTAAAGGGGAAGCGTAAGCGTCCTCCAAATTTTCGCTCACGTGACGCCAGAGCCGACTACGGCGCCAACGCCGGATTTTCTGCTTCATGGGTCGCTTAACACTGTCGCGTTAAAACACGTATACATTTGCGCTCAAATTTCGCATAATTGCCACACGTAAAAATAATACCATTATACTAAGTCATAGTACGGCGGATAATTATGAAAAACGATGTGTACTCGTTGACATCCAAACTGTCCGAGCATTTTGAACTTCTGACTTGTTGCATGATTAGTTCATTGAGGTCGGTGTTGATTCAAGAGCGTTTTGTGGTTTACACATAGATCAGACCCTTTGGCATGGTGGAACGAACTGGCCACCCACATCCGGATCTGACACAGTAAAGGGTCTACAATTCGTCAAATATAATGTCAGACACGAAATTTAACATCATATTTCTTGGTTATTTATGTTTGAGCTATACCACAGAATGTACTTTGTTACCCAGTGACCATACGAGAGTTTTACACATCACTTTCAGCGATGAAGAACAAATCAGTGCCCGAGCCTAATTAATTCAGGGTATTACTGCTTCTTCTTTGAAGTGCTTGTGGATTATTTAACAGCACTCATTAAATTGTTTTTCTTGTTTCTCGACTTTGATTTCTCTTTTATGCATCTCTTCTAAATTGCAATCGAAAACTATAAATAGTTTCCCCTATACTTTCTTTTTCTTCATAATCTGTTGACGTCTTATGGTGGTGAGTAACAAAAATAGGGTCTCTCGATTCCCCTTGATCGCGTCAGTTAAGTGCAAAACCGTTATTTTTCCTTATGGTCTGTCCATTACTGTTCAAGGAAGTGGAATGATATAGAAGCTTTATCTTTTATTCTACAACTAGCGAGTTTTCCTTGTGGCAGGCCTTTTGGTGTGTATACGGTGCACATTTGTTTTTCCACGAATTATAATATCCTTTCACCAACCATTAATTAAGCGTTACTCGGCAGCTAGCCATACAGCAGCCTCTCTCTTTTGGAAGGCTTCTTTGCAACCAGGATGCGAAAAAGTTGAGCGGCTATTCGTTCAGTTCTTCTAATGACAAGCCCACTGATATTGTGTCTGAAACTGATCACAACTGTCCCTGATAGCTGGCTGTCTATTTTTCACTAGTCTGTGCAGACGTGTCGCCTAATTTTACCGAAATAAATATGCATGCTCTAAATATGTGTCTGCATTTTACCATTTGATTTCTAATCAATGTTCGATACTTGCTATTTGTATTTGATTAGTATTCGGAATAAGTGGATATTCGCCCTCTTCAACTTTGAACAGGCCTAAGCCATATGATGAAAAAAAAATCCACTTCATTTGCTTGTTTCTTGTTAGTCTAAGGCACAGGACCACATTATCAAAATCCATGACTTTCGTGGTCGTAGAAACGTTTTGAAACATTCTCCTCTAGTGCAATCAGCGACAGCAACACGGTTCCGCGGTCAGTAGTAAACTGCCGAGCTCTTGTAAGATTTCCTTAAAGCTTAGGAAAACCTTGATTGTAATTCGGTGCTCTTTATCCTAGCGTTAGATCTCGTGTTACTTCATGCTTTGCTAAACGTACTTCCTGTTTTTCTAACTTTCATCGACATCCTACTTCGTGCATCTCTGTATCCCCACGCTGCAGTGATGTGCTGAAAAAAAAAATTAAGAAATAGCATGAATTGTGAACGCAGTACTGTCAACGCTTCTACACGGTGAATCCAGAGAAAGAATGAGAACGAATGTGTGGCAGTAAATCAGTGCATTCGCACTATAGCCCGCCCAGCTGTGAACGCTGTAGGTGGCGTGCGCGGAAGTTTTTCACAGTTGACGGCAGCGCCGCAACGCACAGCACAGCGAGCGGAGGAAGCAAAGTTGCAGCCACGTGATTCATATTTGGGATTATTCTTTCGATCGCATATCACTAGGTAAAAGTTCCGGAGATCGACGAATGTTAAACTTCGCTCGCTGTGCGGCCATGATGAGGCATGGCTGCGCTTCAACACGGCAGAACGAACAATCGCAAGCTTGGCATTCAAGCTCGGCAAAGCTCGCTGTGCAGCACTGCGACGAGCACAAAATTTCCTGCACGAACCACTAAAGTGAAGTCCGGTGCCGCGATCGTTCCGCCACCATGGGAATGGCGGTAAGTAAATGGATTTGACTGATCTTCCTGCTTCTGGATTTAGATGTTTTTGGGGATTGCTTTATTACGCTTGACTTGCCCTCATCGCCCTCAATTTCAGAGCGATCTATTCTAAATGCAGAAGGCAGTACGACTCGCCAAACACGCCTAATCGCTTCGGAATGCAGCGATTCCGCTTGTCGGGGTGGCCATATTGAAACGCGTCAAGCATCTCGACGCACTCGTTCACCCGCGAAAATTTTATAAAGGCGTTCTATGCCACTTGTCGATGCACGCACCCGTGGCGGCATTCCGCTTCCAGTCACCGACGCCTGCGGAAGCAGAATGGTTGGCTTCGAGCGACCTGTAAGTGCGGTCGTCGACAGTCGTAGTAGCCCGTCGTTTTCCGTGGCCAAGGACTACGAAATTATAAAATGCGAAGCATTTCCTGGCAAAAATTTGCCACGTTGACAGTATCTGTCTGGCCTCCTACGTCCTGCTGCTCTCTTGGTCGTTTAGTTAACTTGATGTGTACTAGGAGTCGCATAGTATGAAAAGAGTGTATGATAAACATAAATGATTGGTCATGACATGAATATCATGACATGTATGCCATTTAGGCCATGAAGCAACCGCCCACGTCTTAATGCTCTTATAGCCGTTCCGTTAACTTGGTAGGTACCAAAATCGACATAGTATGACAAAAGTGTATGACAAATATAAAACATGCGTCATGATATATATGTCGTGGCATACGTGTTATGTAGGTCATGAAACAGTCGCCTGTGTTTTGGTATGTGCCAAAATTTTCATGGTATGACAAGAGTGCATGACGAAGATAAATGATAGCTCATGGCGTGAATGTCATGGTATGTGCGTTATGTAGGTAATGAAAGAGCTGCCTACGTCCTGGCATGTACCGAAATTGCGATAGTGTGACAAGAGTGTATGACGAAGATAAATGATAGGTCAAAACCTGATTGTCATGAGATGCGTGTCATGCAGGTCATGACACGAATGTCAGCTGAAGTTAGAAAATATCACGCCAGCAAGCGAAAACTGGCCAGGCCAACGACCCCACAGAAGTGTTGTGCTTGTGCGTCGTACTTAGCTTCACGACTACAGACATTTACTTGCCTGTGGTTGTGACATCTGTGTTCACAGACGTATGTCGTGTTTTCTTTTCTTTTTATTCATTTATTTATCTGTTCCATAATTGTTACGTGATTCTTATGCAGCGCATATCCGCCTCCGGGTACAGTGGCAGTCTCAACATAGTCTGAGCCCCACTGAGGTCAGATATTTCTTCTATATGTGGCTTTCACTTCAAGTGGGTGTGGTCGCCTTTTGTGTATACCCTTGCACACGTCGCGAAACGCCTCTTGGCGCCATGTAATGAGATTCCGTTTCTGACTGCCAAAGTGGGCCGACCGAGCGTGATAGACGAGCGTCGCAGGCAACGAAGGAACTCGTACACAGTTCCACCCGGTGCACAGCTGTGAGACATGTCCGCGCTTTCTGCTCTCCGCGTACGCGTGTTCACCTCGCTTCGTTGCATGCCGCTGGCGAAACGCGGCGTTGTGTGTTGCCGCGAAGCGGAAATGGTAGGCCCTATGGCAATAAGTCAAGCGGCTACACTACGCGACTCCTCTGAAGCGTTTTTTTTTTTCTGCTTCACGGGGTCTGCTTTTGGCTGTACTAAGAGCGCAATTTCATTCTGGCTGGAACGTCTCTCATGTGTTTGCACGTAAGAGAATGTGTATACTGCATGCAACTATGCGCACATGAGGCGCTTCGCCTTCTGGCTGTGTTCATAGGTTGATTGCGATTGGCTGTGAATGTTCATAAACATATACAGTGGCCGATCTATATGAGCTGCGATCATCAAAGTCTTACTTAAGACAAGCTTGTTTCTTGCTCTTACATTACTAGGAGTTAGCGGGGGGGGGGGGGGGGGGGCGCAGAAGGGTATTTATACGAGGAAGTGGACGTCGAAGAGAAAGGAGATGGTGAGTGCAGGATTGTCATCATAAATACAGAGCAAAGATCACGTGAGGTATACACTGTGCTCACTTCATCTGTTTTTCTGTTGCGTCAAAATACTTAAATTCGAGAAAACAAATTACGGTAACCTCACGCTCCTCATTCGAGCGCCAGAAATTGAAGTCTCTAGATAAAGATAAACACCCTCATTTAAAACCCAAGCTGTCGCGTAGGAACGAGAGTGGGAAGATTCAGCAGTGTTCGTGCTTATCGCGTGTGCGTCGAGGGTTTTGCAATAGGGCTTAGCCATCGGGTAGTTATTGCGTATCTATTATGCCATAGACCGAAGTTTATGCGTTTTTAGACCGTAATTTATTTTGCACAATTGTTCGAGAGAAAATTCTGCGTTTTAAGGCCCTCTTTTGTTTGTGCAACCAGTGAGTGTTTCAATCGTTTCAAGGCGCGACCAACTACGAATGAACATGGGCGCGAAGCCATACCAGTCCATGCCAGGGACACGGCGAGCCGGCCGCTGTGTTACCGCAAGCTAAGCCTTCGTTCACGATATCGACAACCAATGTCAATAAGACCGCCGAGATAACGCTCGAGCTTTTCGAGCGAGAAGAGAGAAAAGGGTAGCGAAAGTCTGCAGCACCATTTGCTTCCCGTGAAGGGGGCAGGTGGCTCAAGAATTCCTATCCGTTCGGCCTTAGGCGGGCAGGTTAGGCGCCGCCATGTAAAGTGACGACGTAGTTTTCGCGCTACGGAAGTCGGCGAGGGACCTATTGAAAAAGCGCATTTGTGGTTAAAACAAATTTTAATTGAAAGGGCATTCGAGAAGATAGGAAAAAAATGGAAGAACAGAGGACGAATGGTGACACCGCCTTGAAGATTCCCCACCAGCTTGCCGTGATGCTATGAATTTTGATGGCGTGTGTTCAGGTATCATTATTTCTTATCGGCAAATAAGACCTTTCTGCACTGTAATCAAAAGCAACCAAACACTAAACTCGGCAATTTCGCGAACATTTGCGGAGTCGCAGTCCCAACGAGGAGAGAGAGAGACAGATAGATAGTGCGGGGGGAGAGAAAAGAAAGGCAGGAAGGTTAACCAAGTTGATTCGGGTTTGCTGTACCCTATACATGCTGGGAGAATGAGGCCGAAATGCACAAGCACGGAGAAATGAACACCATTTAACAGACTGGCTGCAACTCTGACGTACGTCGCCGGGTTCTGAATTTGGTGGTACGTAACAAAGGCCATATGTGAAAAATTAATTCTACAAACCCCCAAACGTCGAGCACGCATACTTTTTATCAGCCTATAGCGAGATGGGCATCATAATCGGCGAGTAGAGCTGGTGAGGGAACCATAAACACCCTGCACAAAATCCTGCGCTCACAGACAAGGAAGCACTAACAAACAGTCATTGTAACGATGAGTGAACATAAATATACGCACATCCTGCAATGTACTGGAAAAGCTTTGATGAGATGAAGTGTAAGGCAGCGGAGAAATGTATAGCGGTGTCAATATAAAATTTGCGGCTTGGTTTTGACAATGCAAAATGAGGTAAAATACCAAGATAAATAAATGCAATAAACTGGGTACCGTTGCGCGGTATTTGTGTCGACCGGCCTCGAAATACGCTCCCAAAAAGTTGGTCAGAAACTACAGGAGGATGATAGCCAGTATTATCGTGAGGCTCCTCAGTCGGCTTGCCCAGTGGAGGGGTCTAGTTCGCAAGTGTCCATCTCGTGGACTGAACAGCCGCTTATTGGGTGGAGCTATACGAGCGATAAAGGGGCCGGATGGGGTCGTCTGCCTCGTTTTCGCTCATGCCCCAGCCCAGCCAATCAGCCCTTCTTTAGCAGCAGCCGAACTGGACAAAATGCACCCCCCAACCCCCTCCCCCAATCTCCTGGTCTTCTACGTTGTGACAATATGGTTCGATAGCCACCCGCTAGACCAGCTGAAGTATGCTGCTGGGGAGACTTATTGGTCAGATCTAATGGTTTATTTATATGAGAAGTGAGCGCTGTGACATTGCAGTACCTCCAAGATAAGCCAGCTTTGCAAACCACGCTAAAGCAGCTGGCAAGATACATAAGGGGTCGGGATGGGCCTACTGTTGATTACGCTATACCCTAGATCTGCAAACTTTCACTGGGGCTGACAGCCGTGCTCGCAAAGTGCGGGAAAGCCCGAAACAAACCTTCGCTTTAAAATAATTTTATACCAGCCTCAGCTCGTGATCTCACCTTCTTCCTCAGGTCGTTTTGTATGCCGCACAAGTCGCCATGAATAGGTAATAATCCAAGAAGCCAGATGCTTTGTTATAGCGAAGATAATTTTAGTTAAAACACCATTGGGAGCGGGCTATATGCCGTACGAGATGATGTATGTCGCATCATGTTTTCGATGGCTTCAAATAAATTATTTTAGCAAGCCTGGAAATGGTAAATGGGGGGGGGGGGGGGCATGAATAGCAAGAACACTTCTGTATAAATAGACATAGTCTCAACGAGGGTGTCGTCGTTTACTCAATCTTTTCCCCACAACGACACAATAATGAAGGCAAACTAGCAAGTGCCACAGACGCCTTCTCTAAAGACATGTTCGGCCACGAAAAGACCATCATGCCAGAATGATTAATTATCTAGAGGAACCCGCGCCTCTGTCAATGATTAATGGCTGTTGCGACTAAATGGGCGCTGTGGTCAAATAACACTCGCACCTATGACAAAGAAGTTCTGCTGCGCAGGGGACACGTGTCAATTCGCATGGTTATATACTTCAGACCAAGATTTTTTTTGTGTGTGGACAACGGCGTCTTTATCTCTTTGCGATCTAACGCTGCTAGAAGCACACTGCACCTTACTCTTACTCGAAAGCGTTTACTCGTAGCAACCATAATCCTTCCGTTACAATAATCCTTTTTGCACGACGGTAACCTGCTACAACTAATAATCTTTTCTGCAGTATAGTCGTGTCATGTTCCCCTGCCCCTGCTGTGCATCTCGGCCTTCATACACCACTTGCGACAAGAAAGGTGCACGATGATCTTTTTTCCAGCCAGGTGATTCTTCTGCGGCGTGCAGTGATCCCTTTATGTAGTCCTGCCAAGAGAAAAAACAAATTATCGCAGCACCCATCTCACGATTACTGTCAACGGTAGTACGATTACCATTCAGAGATTGTACCGACAAACCTCATTGAAGTCATGTAAATGTAAAATATGTAGTGGCTATTCAAAGGCTTTCATTACTTCGGCTCTGTTGCGATACATACTGGGTCTGGTATCGGCCCACTTTTCTAATATTCTATGCCACAAGCTTGCGAAGCTCGGCTAAGCGTGACGGCTTGTCGACGACGGAGTGACGACGACATTGTGACGATGATGAAACAACATAGTAGTAACGTGCTGAGTAATACTGTGCTAAGTAGTGGTCCGGCTGCAGAGCTTGCGCTTCACTTAAGGACTTTGAGGCGTTGCTCTTTTCGATACGCCGGGAAAGAGGTGGTTGTTCGCGGAGCTGATTTGGCAAGCAACAGATTCGTGCATCTACGATTGCACTTTATATTCGCCTACAATGAACGAGAAGGGTAATGCAGATCCATCGTCACCACCACTCACCACTTCACCACCACTTGTCACTTCACCACTGGTCTCCATCACTGCCGATTTGTACGTGTGGTGCGGGCGGTCTCGTAGTCTCATCACGCTGGACGGAACGCTGCAGCTGCCCCTTCAAACAGTCGCCTCTCGCCTTCCCAAATACAGCGTTTAGGAACGGCATAGTAACACAAAGTAGCCGTTGGGTTCTCAGGAAGACGCACACGTCCAATCGATTCATGCAGCCCGCCGCTGTCGGTAAGAGTTAAACACCGCGCATGTGCCGTGACAAAGCGCCATCAATAAACAGGTACCCGCCGTGGTTGCTTAGTGGTTACGGTGTTGGGCTGCTAAGCACGAGGACGCAGGATCGGATCTCGGCCACGGCGGCCACATTTCGTTGGGAGCGAAATGCGAAAACACCCGTGTACTTAGAGTTAGGTGCACGTTAAGGAACACCAGTTGTTCCAAATTTCTGGAATCTCCCACTGCGGCGTACCTCATGATCAGATCGTGGTTTCAGCATGTAAAACCATAATTTTTTAACAGGTCTCCGGCTAGGCTTGAGCCGTTATGCCACGCCGTAGAGAGAGTACCCGTGCATTTTAAAGGACCGACGAGCAATGTTAAGCGCCATTATTTTTATACTATTCTGATACTATCTCTCTAAGAGACTGCTCTTAAAGACACTCAAAGGAGCTGCTAACTAAATTACCAGCAGTACATGGTACCGTAGGTCAAGTACAGAAACGCGACGTCTTACTCTGACCCAGCGCTGCCAAGGCGAAAAGTTTCATTTATTTGTGGAACAGTTCAAAGCATCAACAAGATGTAAATGACCTGCAATCTAAAGACACCGTCTCGCCCAGAACAGTTTACTTGAGTGCCTTGGCAATTTCTGGGAATCCCTGCCGTGTTTACATTCATTGTCATTTTGGCTCAAATGTCGACACACCATTTCCGTGAAAAAAAAAAGAAGTTTATCTGCGCAGGGCATCGCTGCGTTAAAAGGAACAGTTATCGCCGTAAAATAACGCTCAGGTATCTGCGTCATCCTTTCTAACAGACCACGTTTACCCTTTCGAAGCCTGTTTTCGCTGAAGCTTCCTAGCGGGCTATAAGTGTGGGTCTCAAGCGAAGTTCGTGAAAGCGTTTGGGGTAAGATATTGAATCGTAGAGAAACGTAGAATGCCGCCTATTTCATTGTCTGTGAATGCTTTTAAATGTGTAGGCCATCACGTCGCGACATGTCGCTATGGCTGAAAGGCATCCCGACATCAACAGGCGTACCATCGAGCACTCAGACGCTTCGCCGCTTTATGAACGGCGCGCATTTTAAGGTGAATTGACCTTGCGCATTCTATATACCGCAGCAACCAGCGATAACGCTGATCTCGACGATTGGGCTGCGCCGGAGCTTGGCACCTGAGCGCTACTTTTTCGGCATCGCTTCTTCATTAACGGCACCGCGCGTCATGCCCAGAGCAATGCCGCTACCTACCACTGGCGCCACTTGAGTGCGCTGCGGTTAATCACGTGATGCTGCCTGTTCCTTTTTGTGGGCGAGACATTTTGCCCGTCGCTCCGGTAGTGATGCCCATGGTGCTGCTATGCTGCTTTTGTACTTGGACCCTTCTTCCGTTCGTGCACTCGAATGGAGAGGAGAGAGAATGAAGAGGAAAGGCAGGGAGGTTAACCAGATATGAGTCTCCGGTTTGCTACCCTACACTGGGGATGGGGGATAGAGGTTAGAAAGATGACAGAGAGGCACTCGAATGGAACCAGTCGTCTGCCTTTGGGACTGCTCCGTTGCGACCGAACGTCATCGATACCGGCGGATAATCCCGAAAGTTAGCAGGTGGGTCACTGTCGTGTCTTGGATCCCGCAAATTCTGTGTGAGAGTTCGTATACAAGTACTGTTTTATGCAATATACTACAAATGGTAAGGTTTGCGCGCTTGTGCGTGTCTCAACCCTTTATGTTTCAATACATTACGTAATAAAATTCTAAGTTCGCTGCAATCTTGAAAATACAAACATTCTATCCCAGTGCATGTGTATTGAGTATATACTGCAGCTAAGTCCGCAGTATCAGGTCTGCCGTGAGCCCACGAGGATGATGGTATCGGATCAGGTTTTGTACATGGATGCATCCCAATATATATGAAACTCGGGAATATTGATGCGCCTACTTATAATGGGTTAGAAATGTTAGGGAACGAGTTCTCATTTTTCTTTCAGGAAACTGTATGAGAATGATGTTAGCCTCATCGCGTATGTCCTATTCGCTTCCTTCTGCCAGTCTGTAGTTTCACGCTTACCGTTTTAAAGTTTACGTGTGCGTATTCAATTGTAATGTCAACTGAAGGTGCTATTTTGCGCAGTGTGCCTATTTTGAACTTTCTCGTTCAAATGATTCGCAAGAACTATAAGTTGAACTATTGTTTATGAATTTCTTTCTTTTTCTTGAATCTCTAGAGCGGGCCTCTGTTGGCGACGTATAGCTAAAGCAAAAATGAGTAGTCAAAATCCCTGACGACGATAACGCCTCCCGCAGGAACATTAACACCCTAAAAACAATTGGCGCTCATAGAGGCCTATATGGTCCGACAGTAATAATCGCCCTCAGCCTTGCATGCGTTTCCTTCCTTGAAAACTTTGCGGCGCTCGCTACTTTCCTGCCAAGAAGGCTATGTCACGTTGATAACGCGCATGCCGTTCGTGAACTGGAAACACAGTGCGCGCAGCGTTGACGAAATTAAATGCGTGTGCGATGGATGAAGATTATTCTTAATCGACAAATTAGCGCCCCAAACAGTGCAAACGTTATTTGGAAAGCGAAAAAGAACAAATGCCCTTATAACTATAACAATGATACGCTCGCCAAGTCCACCACTGTGCGTCTAACACTCCGCACCAAAAATGTGACAGGCAAATGCGTCAGCCGCTCTTATCTCGCGACGCCATTAGCCGGCTCGCCCTATATTCCGCAGCTAAACAATGTAGGCACGCCGTTTAGTCTCCTCCTATTGTCCTGCATGTGCGAGGGTGATGTGAGCACGAGTCAGCGTGAGAGAGTGAAGCCTAAATCGGCGCGTAACCGCGTGGACAAGACACGGGAACAATGCGTCGACAGCCGCACAAGCCGCATGCCGGGTCGAGGAAAGGCGTTTATCTAAACCCGCGCCGGCAACACGACACACGGTTGCAAACGCCGTTGTGCTTCGGCTGCTCGCCCCGGTCTCTGAACCCGCCTCACACACACACACAAGAATCCCATTTTGACGGGGTCTTGCCTTTACAAAATGTGAGCGCAAATGTTTGGCCGCTTACATCACCCTTTCTTCCTTTGTGCTTCGCCCCCGCGACTTACGGTCTCAGGTTGGGAAACGAATAAGACTGGCTGATCTAGGCAACGTGGCCCAGACGACGTATCCTGGTGCAGGCGAAGAGATTACGACAGATGGAAGGAAATCGATACCATGCGGAGGGCAGCCGCCGATCTTAACGTTTGCGAGAGTTCCCACGGACAGGAAGACAGAAAGTCGAACGCCGAAGACAGCAGAAAAAGAAAGAAAATTGCAGAGGCGTGCAAGGAAATCCGAGAACGTCTGTTACTGCAGCTGCCGGCTCCTTATTATGTTACCATTCTCGACACTCGCGCGGTATAGCTCGCTGTAGCGACGGCGCGGAGCACAGCTTTGATATTGGTACAAGGGTGCGTGCGTGTTTGGCGCGGCCATGACTGATTTAATAAATGAAAGAAACTGAACTGTATGACATAGAACGGGTCTATGTCAGCCAAGTTTGGAGTTCACCTTCACTGAACTTTTGGTTATGCATTTTGGCGATCGGAGAATGTCCGGAACGATAAAGTTGTATGTGGTGCTGTTCCATTGGTTAATTCTTTATCTTCGCTGAGTTGTGCGCGTTATGTCGAGCCAGACTTCCGATCTAAACGGGATTCTTGCACCAATATTAAGGAAGGTATGCACTACCCGAAAGCGGTGTCTCAGATGATTCTGGTGTTCCTGTGCAAGAAAAATGTTCATCTTTATCTTCTTTTTTCGCATTGGAACTTGTTGCGCGCTCTGCACCAAAGGTTGTTAACAGATAATTTGGATCACGTCATCATGGCCGCCATCTTGCGTTTATAGCTCGTCGTGATGCTTAGTGAACAACAATAAAAAAATTGGCAGTGGCTTAGCTCGGCTATGTCAGGTTTACGTAGCGAAAGCTAAGGCATACCATGGTTAGCCTTGATTAATCTTGATTGCAAGGCCAGGTTAGTCTGGTTGTCTAGCTATGTTGCGGCGTTTAGCCAGTCATTCGGCGCGCTGTTCGTCTGCTTCCTGGGCGATTCGTTTCCTTTTCATCGCGTTTCGATGTCGATTCCAGGCCGCCTCCTGCTTATCAGAATTGTTGCCGTCCTTAGTGCCGCCTCAACTGTGGTTGCGGCGCACGCGAGCTCTCTTTTTCAATGCTCCGACATGTTATCAGGCATGCGACGCAGCTGGCGAAGTGAGCGAAGGCGAGCGCAATGAGAAGGAACGCGGTATGACGTCATACCAAACGGCGGCGACGGAAAGGCGCGGCGCTGTGCAGTGGCAGAACACCTGTGCTTTGGTGCTACTAGTGGCGCATGCGCAGTAGTTACCAGGGAGCGAGAAAGAGAGAGAGAAATATCCGCGGCGAGGCGGGCGCTGTGACGTCATGTGCCTCCTCGGAGCACCGCCATGGCGAAATCGCAAGTTCGCGGCCAGTAAAGCTGTCGCTTTAAAATTTGCCAGAGACGCTTAAGACTGCTTACGTGTGAGAATGCGAAAGCATTGTAGTCGCTGAGGTGAAATGTCTTCATTATTATTTTTTTTTTTGTGCGCGTTCCTTGCCCTCGAAAGCTCTCGCCTGCGTTTCAACTACGTCTCGGTAAGGCCAAATTAAAACGCTCCAAGCGTCTTAACGTGCTCGCATGTCCCCGACGAGGTCATACTCGAGGAACCATTCAGTGACATTAAGGCTTTTTATTTTACACACTAATGACGTGGCGCCACCACCTACTCGTTGGCTGCGCCGTCACGTGCCCATCGACGCACTAGGCCACACGATTGGTCAACGAGAACCGGGGAGCCGCCGTGGCGTCGTGGCAGCGTACTCGTCTCGCACCCTGAAATAAAATTTACCTAACATTCATTTCAGAGGCATTAGTTTACTTTGTTTACAGGAACTTCACTGAGAAATTTGCCGTCGATTGGAGTATTTTTTATGTGGTTTTACTCTTTGTCGTCGGCCATTTTTGGTGGCATCATTTTCTTCACGGTAGCCGACTACAACGCCGGATTTTCGCGTAATGAGGCTTATAATGCTTTCGCATTAAAACGCGACAGCACGACAGGCACGTCTTGCACCGAGTGACATATCAATAACAGCGAAAATACGGCGGAAAACGGTCACCATCAAAAACAAAAACTGCGCGCGTAATATTATGGTACAGTGAACACATAGTGCCCACAAAGTATACGAGACTGCGAACATGAAGTGACGTGAAGACTCCGTACTGCTGAAAAAAGGACGCAAATTATAGGCACTTCAGAGGCCGGAGCTTTATTGTATCTGCTAGTGTGGTTGGCACCTCCGAACGGTTAGGTACTGAAGGTTACTAATCGCTTATATTCTTCTTTACTACTTGGACAAATTGCTGACGCACTTATGTCTGAACAAGAAAAGTGATCAGTGCTATTGCCTCGTGACAAACATCTAACGGGTGCATAGTAAACATCCTGTTCTCTTATTCGAGTTGTAATAGCGTAAATATGGGAGGAAACCACCGCAAACGCGCGCACACGCGCGCACACGCACGCGCGCACACGCACGCGCACACACGCACGCACGCACACACGCACGCACGCACACACGCACGCACACACACACGCACGCACGCACGCACACACACGAGAGATAGAAAGTGATGCCCGCATCTGTATTTTTTGTATGTGGGATGATGCTGAAAATACTGAACGTTTAAAACTCGCGCTCCGGCAATTTCCTCTGGCAACTGCAGAGGCGTACGTGGTGAGGCCATCCTTGTCGAATGATGCGGGCTGATTTTTCATGCCGCTCATTAGCGTGCGACGTCCCAGACGAATATTTCGCGGCAAAACAAGAAACGGACACTCCAGTTGCTCATTAGGGCAGTGCGCACGGCGGCAGAGATGGCGATGCCAGTGATGCTCGCTGCGACTCGGCGCCAGAGGGAACAGTCGCGACGGGTCTTCGTCGAAGGCAGCGAGTCGCCTACGCGCGACAGACCTGCATAAAGCCGATTTTCCGCCAGCACGCCTAATGAGGAAGCGGTGGAATAAATGAGCTCGCTCACGCAAATTTTCATTTTTCTGGATTAACCGACGAAGCCACGTAGAATAAATTTGGTGGACTAGACACGGCATGTATGGAGGAAGCAACGAAATGTAAGAAAAGCTCTCCAGAATGGTGCAACGCTACTCGGTGGTGCTGTACGCCCGGAGGAGTACTAAGAAGCTGGCTTTGGCAGTCTCCCTAAGCTAATGTCGACAGGTAGGCAGCGAGCCAAGATGGCAGGTATCTCGCGCGTATTGCTGCGACCCTATGTTAATTGCTAATTAATTCCATGCAGGGAATGCACTTTTTTGGGAATTACATTTAGCGAATTGACTTTTGGATTATTTATCGCGGTGGTATGTTTCATCTCATTTTTGAGAACCTTAGTAACCGTAGTGCTGCATTCAAATGGTAGAAGCGACTACATTTTGCGTGTTCATTTCTACTATATGCCGGCTCCTGTCATGGTAAATTCACTACGATGTGCTATGGTTCTCTGCTGCCGCAACTATTGAAGCTGTGTATTCGACTGCGACGGCAGTAAGGAGCTCGAAATTAGATCTGCGCAGTTCGTCCGTCCGTTTCGTTCTGCTACACGGCGGCATTCGCAGTTGTGCTGTGACCCATGCATCCTTTCTGTATCATATAAGATGCAGATACGACATGCAACATTGAATGTGGCATCCAAATGTGACAGAACTCATGTTTTCACGTCGACGTCACCGTGACACCGTTATGTCGTCATCACCGTGTCACTGTCGTAGCCTAGTTGTCGTCATTGTCATGTCATCACCATGCCGTGGTCATGCCGTCGCTGTCCTAATGCTCTCGTCATCCTACCACGGCTGCCGCAAATAATCTCGTCGTATTTTTGTTGTAACATAAAGATGGCGGTGATTACACACCACTGAAAGAATTTGCACAAATGTAGTGTCTTGAGAGTGTAAGAGGACCAAGTGGTGTCCAAACCACTGAGCTCTGAGCTGGTGGAGCCACTGAGTTAGCAGTGTAAGCACTGCTAACTTACCAACCTGGATTTCACCTTTGTCTCTATGAAGCCCCTTCACACAAGCCCACGCATTCACGTGAAGAGGCTGTGCCCGCGAACCGGCCGGCTCCGCCTCCATCCTCCCCGGACGGCGCTCACGCGTGCCGTCGTGCGAGACATCATTGAAATCTGCCACGCTCCCTATAAAACATGCATGCATGACGCCCCACTTTGTCACTGCACTTTTTCATCTCGCCTGGTGCGCAGCGACGTCACGTGTGTAGTGGGCTTTCGCGTCGTACGTAGTTGTCGAAAGCTCTGAGCGCATCAAGTTTCAGCACAGAGGCAGTGCTGCGGTTATGATGCAGTGGAAGTGTTTCGTAGATCTCGTCTTCAAAAATGCTAATCTCGCCGGAAATGACGGACCACAAAACAGTCCTTGTGCATGTCTACGATCTTCCTCCTCCTGTGTCCACCGAGTAACACTGCATGCATTATGCAAGCCAGTGTGCGTGACTATGCGCATCATGTGTGCAATAAATCAGTTCAATGACGTCGCGTCGACAAAGATATTGCTACGGAACAATATGTGCGATCACGAAAAGGCGAGCAGTGCGACGACGGCGACGACGATGAGAAGCTAGCGCGGGCTGTTGCCTCTTGGCCAAGCGCAGCGTATTTTCTTGTAAATATACTTGTACATAGCTTTTCGTCTGCGTCTTCCTACGTAACATATCTGGCGGAGGTGGACGTTTCCTGTACCTCGTCACGGAGCTTCGCAGTGGACGGTACGTCGAACCTTCCTTCATGGCTCCCCGCCGGACTCCCCCCGGCTCCGACACCTGCTGCCACTTCGACGACCTACATCACTCTCCCCGCTCCCCGTGATCCTGGCGTATTCTCGGGCAAAGATAGGGAAGACGTCGATGACTGGATCAGCCTGTATGAACACGTCAGCCGCAATAAACGTTCGGACCCTACTATTATGCTCGCCAACGTAGTCTTTTACCTCGGTGGCACACCTAGAGTCTGGTATCGCACGCACGAAGATGAGCTCACCAGTTGGGATTCACTTAAGACACAGCTTCGGGACTTGTTCGGCAACCCCTACGGTCACCAACTTGCCGCGCAGAAGGCGCTTTCCGGCTGTGTGCAGACGTCAACAGAGCCCTATGTCACGTACATTCAGGATGTCTTGGCTCTGTGCCGCAAAGTTGACACCCACATGACTGAGTCAGACAAGGTTGCCCACATCCTCAAAGGCATTGCCGATGACGCCTTCAATTTGCTCGTTTGCAACAACGTAGCGACGGTGGATGCTGTTATAAAAGAGTGCCGCCGCCTGGAACTCGCTAAAAGCCGACGTATTGACCAGCAGTTTGCCCGTCTGCCCAACACACCAGCGACATCTTCATGTGCCGACACTCCTCGTCCCAACAACACTGCCGATGTTACCAGGATCGTCCATCGTGAGATCGAGGCCGCCTATCCGGCTGCCTTCGACTCCAGTCCCACCAACACATCTGCAGTTACGGTCTCACTGATCCGGGCAGTTGTCCGCCAAGAGTTCGAAAACATGGGTCTTCACACCTTCTGCTCGGCCCATCGTCCTGATACCCGCCCGGCTTCTTCGATTCCGCCCCGTCCCGCATCTTCTTACCCACCACGTTCCCGCAACCCATCTGAATGGCGCACTGCTGACGACAAGCCCATTTGTTTCCACTGCCGTCGAATCGGGCACATTTCTCGGCACTGTCGCAGTCGCTGCAGTTCCCCGACCCGGTCTACTTATACCGCCTACTCTCACCCCCCAGGTAGCCCTTCTCGTCCCTATGCCGCACGCTCCGATAACGCCGCCGCTGATTCTCCTGCACCGAACCGCTCCTATTCTCGTTCGCCTTCGCCCCAACAACGACAATCTCGCTCTCCCCAGCCCCGTCGCTCCTATTCGCCGACTCCCTTCGGACGCCGCTCCCAGCCGGAAAACTAGACGATGCAGCGCCTCGAGGTGACGCTGCATTGCTCCCTACGCCGCCAAATCCTCTACTGACGTTGCCCACTCATCTGAACCTTCTTGACGTGCAAGTCGACGGTGTTTCTGTGTCTGCACTCATAGACACTGGGGCTCATTTGTCCGTAATGAGCGCTGACCTTCGTAACCGGCTCAAGAAAATTATCACGCCCGCCACGACGCCTGTTGTCCGTGTCGCCGATGGCGGAACAGCCCCCGTAATTGGTATGTGTACCGCCCGCGTCTCCTTCGCCGATCGCTCAACAATCGTGCTATTCAGTCATCGCCCACTGTCCCCATGACATCATCCTCGGCTTAGACTTCCTCTCCGCACATTCTGCTCTCATCGATTGTTCCACCAGTACTCTCCGCCTTGACCTGCCTGTTCTGGATCCTGCTGAACCACACCCCAGTCGCCTCAGTTCCGTCGACTTCGTTCGCTTGCCACCTTCGGCACTGACCTACGTTGACCTAGTGTCTTCCCACCAGTCCCCGACGGTCACTACATCGCGGCTCCTATGCAAGACGTCCTCCTTACACACGAGATCACAGTACCTCATACAGTTTTATCTATTACGGCGAATTGCGTCTGCCTGCCAGTGGTCAACTTTGGCTTGACGACACAAGTGCTGCCACGCGGGATGTCTCAGGCCCAGCTTTGCTCATTCGCGGATCACTCAGTAGCATCCATTGCAGTAGACGACACTTCATCCGATGCTCCTCTACCATCGCAGTCGGCAAATTGTACCATCGCTGACTTAAAGAAAATGATTGCGCCCGACTTGCCGTCCGAGCACGCTCGTGAACTCTACCGCGTTCTGTTTTCCTACCACGATATTTTTGACTTTAACGATCGTCCTTTGGCCCAAACTACAGCTGTCAAACATCGCAATAATACCGGCGATGCCCCTCCTATTCATCGCCGCCCCTAACGAGTGTCACCAGCTGAGCGTCAAGTTATTTAGGTAGAAGTTCGCAAAATGCTTGCCAAGAACATTATTGAACCATCATATAGTCCATGGGCGTCACCTGCTGTACTGGTCAAAAATAAAGATGGCTCATGGCGCGTTTGCGTAGACTATCGGCACCTTAACAGGGTTACCAAAAAGGACGTGTATCCCCTACCTCGGATTGATGACGCCCTTGACTGCCTCCACGGTGCTCGCTATTTCTACTCTATTGACTTTCGCTCCGGCTACTGGCAGATTGCCGTGGACGATCTCGACCGCGAGAAGACTGCTTTTGTAACACCCGACGGTCTGTATCAATTCAAAGTGATGCCGTTCGGTCTGTGTAACGCCCCTGCCACTTTTGAACGCATGATGGACTCCCTTCTTCACGGTTTCAAATGATCCACGTGCCTGTGCTACTTGGATGACGTTATCATATTCTCCCCAACGTTCGCTACGCACCTCGGGCGCCTCTCACCAGTCCTGGACGTTTTTCGTCGAGCCGGTCTGCAACTCAACGCATCGAAGTGTCAATTCGGCCGTCGCCAGATTACCGTCCTTGGACATCTCGTTGACGCGAACGGAGTACAACCGGACCCAGACAAGATCCATGCTTTTGCGCACTTCCCTGTTCCGAAGTGTGTCAAGGATGTGCGCAGCTTCATCGGCCTTTGTACGTACTTCCGCCGTTTCGTGAGAAATTTCGCCCCCATAGGACGACCACTAACCGAGCTTTTGAAAAAAGACGCCCCTTTCCAGTGGGGTGATAACGAGGCCTCTGCATTGTCACATCTAATCGACATTCTCACAACGCCTCCCGTTCTGGCCCATTTCGATCCTTCAGCGCCTACCGAAGTCCGTACTGATGCCAGCGGTCACGGAATTGGCGCAGTACTGGCACAACGCCAGCATGGCCACGACCGTGTTATCGCTTACGCCAGCAGGCTCCTCTCACCCGCGGAGCGCAACTATTCCATCACTGAGCGTGAGTATCTGGCCCTAGTTTGGGCGGTTGCGAAATTCCGCCCATACTTATATGGCCGACCCTTTTCCGTTGTCACAGACCATCACGCGCTTTGCTGGTTATGCTCACTGAAAGATCCTACAGGAAGACTTGGTCGCTGGGCCTTACGCCTCCAAGAATATTCGTATACTGTCACCTATAAATCTGGCCGTCTACACAAGGACGCTGACTGCCTGTCTCGCTACCCGGTCGACGAGCCTGACGACGCCGACAGTAGTAGCCCCAACGGCATTTTCTCTGTCTCTGCCTTCGGTAACATCGCCGATGAGCAGTACCGAGACCTATCGCTGCGAGCACTTATCGAGCGTCTGCGCTCTACACCTACCGACGCATCCGTTCGCCGATATGTCCTCCAGGGTGGCATTCTCTATCGAAGGAACTTCCTCCCTGACGGCTCTGACCTTCTTCTTGTCGTGCCAAAACAGCTACGACAGACTGTGCTCTTTGAGATGCATGACGCACCCACTGCAGGACATCTTGGGGTAACCCGCACGTACGACCGCGTCCGCCGCCGCTTCTATTGGCCTGGTCTCGCTCGCTCCGTTCGATGCTATGTTGCAGCCTGTGATCCCTGCCAGCGTCGGAAAACACCTCAGGTGCTACCTGCCGGTCATCTCCAGCCGATCACCGTCCCTGTAGAACCGTTCTTTCATGTTGGATTAGACTTGCTCGGTCCCTTTCCCACGTCATCCTCTGGGAACAAATGGGTAGCCGTCGCGACTGATTACGCCACCCGATACGCTATCACTCGGGCTCTCCCTACCAGTTGCGCCACTGACGTCGCGCACTTTCTCTTGCGGGACATTATCTTGCTTCATGTTGCCCCGCGACAGCTGCTTACTGACCATGGTCGAAACTTTCTCTCGAAAGTTATCGCTGACATTGTGCATTCCTGCTCCATTCAACACAAACTGACTACCTCATACCATCCTCGAACCAATGGCCTGACAGAGCGGTTAAACCGTACTCTTACCGATATGCTGTCCAAGTACGTTTCCAAAGACCACCACGACTGGGACATTGCCCTTCCTTACGTAACATTTGCGTACAATTCTCCCCGGCACGACACCACCGGATTTTCTCCATTTTATCTACTGTACGGTCGCGAACCTACCTTGCCCCTAGACGCGGCACTTCCTCCTGCTGCGATCTCAACAAGCGAGTATGCGCGCGACGCCATCGCCCTCGCCGACCATGCACGCCAGCTTGCCCGTGCTCGACTGACGGCCTCACAAGCCACTCAGCAGTGTCATTACAACGCCCGCCATCGCGACGTACAGTTTTCGCCGGGTGCGCTCGTGCTCCTGTGGTCGCCCTCCTGTCACGTCGCACTTTCAGAGAAGCTCCTTTCGCGATACACAGGGCCCTACCGCGTGCTGCGCAGGGTGACGCCTGTGACTTACGAAATTGCTCCTGTGGGTTCAACCTCGTCCTCTCTTCTGGCATCAAGTGATGTCGTGCATGTCAGTAGGCTCAAGGCCTAGTACACTGCTTCCGAGTCCGATCTTTAGTCACTCCGGGACGGCGCTTTTCCAGCCGGGGGTAGTGCTACGGAACAATATGTGCGATCACGAAAAGGCGAGCAGTGCGAAGACGACGACGACGATGAGAAGCTAGCGCGGGCTGTTGCCTCTTGGCCAAGCGCAGCGTATTTTCTTGTAAATGTACTTGTACATAGCTTTTCGTCTGCGTCTTCCTACGTAACAATATAATTAGTAACTGGTCAAACCACGGCTAAGGAATGCTCAAGTCGTTGCGAGAAAATCGCTAACTTTGTCCATGAACATGCACCTTCGCAAGATATTCCATTGACGGTGCAGCCAAACTAACTGTCAATGTTTTTCATCCACTGCTCAGCTGTTTGCTTAATCAATTCTGTTCCTTTGACCTCTGTCTCGTGCTGCATTGCTGCGTTATTGCTTTCCGTTCTCTCTCTCTCTCTGTGTGTGTGTGTGGGGGGGGGGGGGGGGGCATGATGGCAGAAACTTCATTTATGCCAATAGTTTGGGGTGTATATTTGCCACACCACAATAATTGTTATCTGTCTTGCCCGCATTTGCCTTCTTGAAAATACTGCACTCCTCACTTTCCTGTCGAGAGTGCCCTGTCATGCTGATAACGCGCATGCCGTTCGTGACTTGGAAGCACCGGGCTCGCAGCGTTAAAGAAAGGAAATGCGGACAAGACAGATGACGATTATCGTTGTATGGCAAATATACACCCCAAAGGGCGCAACTGTTTTTTAGAGTGTGCTGGCTCAGATTATATGCACTGTCTTTTCCACTATTCACAACATTCTTATTAATTGTTTATTGTTATTATTAATTTTGTTGTTGTTGCTAGAACTACGTAATCGTAAGTGTTGTATGATAACGTGATTGAAGAGTAGGATATGTTCATTGTAGTTGGTGTATTACCCATCACAAGAAATTGTTTCAAAGTGTTCATGGTGGAGGTTAAACCCAAGCTTCATTATGAAGGTGTAAGCAATAACACTTACCCGCTGAAGAATAGTCAACTGCAAGAATTTATTAAAAAGTTTTCTTACTGCCAAAGTTTTTCGTGTGGGACCATGGATGGATGTAATCATTCATTGAGTTATGACCGGGCTAATATTTAGTCCTGGCCCATTGCAGGAACGTGGAGGAATGCATGTTTGAGAAATTTCGATGATAGGGAGGCATGGTCGTCTTCAAAAGTTAAGCAAGACATGTGCGTCTTAATCAACTCAGGCTGATGTCGGCTATGTCTATGGTCCAACAGAGAGTACTTTAATGTGAGAAATGTGTATCGGTTGGCCTCAGTCACGTGCATCTCGTCTACTCGAAACTTTCTGTAAGGGTGCGGTTGTCACATTTGTCGGGCACCACGCTGCTCTCTCCGTTATGCACTGTTCTGTGTGGTTCGCCTTTCAAAAGCAACGGTGCTTTATGAAATACTATAATCGTTAAAAATGGTGAGCAAATGAGTTAGGCTAGGTAAGAGAGAGAGACAGAGATAGAGAGCAAGGAGAGCAAAGGCAAGGAGGTCAACCACGCGAACTTCCGGTTTGCTACCCTACTCTGGGGGTAAAGGAAAGGGAAATAGAAAGCGGAAAAGAGGGAGAGAGTGAGCACCGTGTGCATGTGGGAGATTGCACAGGAACAATATAAGTTATCTTCCGAACCGGTGCACTTCAAGTAGTATACTAGTGCACGAATCGCTTTTTGTGCCAGTGACGGGTGTAGTCACGGTCCGAGTATCTTTGACTCAGAGAACGGTCTCGAGTACAGCCGGCTTAAAGTTGTCCTGAGAGAGACGCGTTGTTCGTCGTGGCGAGGACAGATGTACAATAGGTGCTCGACGGTTTCCTCGCACCTACAGGAGTCGCACATTGGGCTATCGGCCATTCCTGCACAATAGGAGTAAGGTTTTGTAAACGACACTGCCAGCCACAAGCGGTACAGCAAGGTTAGTGAATTGTAAACATTGTCGGGCGCCTGCATCGTGTCTGCGCGGAGAGTCTATCGATACCGTATTCTTTCCTTTTTCCGCTTGTTGCACTTGTCCCCCGCCCCCTCTCAGAGCAGATTAGCCAACTGTACGTACCTGTCTGCCTTTCACTTATTTCTTTCTCTCTCAAAAGGTATGCACTGCAGCCTTTGTATATTTATTAGGCTGACGTAAATTCCAGTCCGAGGTTGGAATTCGCCACTGCACGGACAGAACTTGCACAGCACTTGTTTCTTCAGTGCTACTTTCCTAATAAGCTTTAAATTTTAATATACTGTTCACTAACATGCAAAGATGTATTCCCGCGGAGAAAAAGCCTATGAAAAACAATAACAATGTCCCGCCGAGCACGTCATTCATTCTGAGGCATGTGTTTACAAAGGAGCATCTCGAGTAGTTGATAGGTGGTGCCGGTTTCTGGCATGCCTAATAAGACAGCTAATATTTCCACGAAATATTTTTTACGAATTCAGTGCATGTTTAAATGGCCTAATAGTTTAATCAGAACATGGCTTATAAGCAAATGTATGAAGAGCAACGAAGACTTTGTACAGTTTCGACTATTCTTCAAAGCGGTTTTTCAGACTGCCGTGCAGACAGTGCTGTTTTCACAAAAAATATTGCAGCAATGTGTCTATGCGCAAAGCCAAAGGGTCTTTCGACTTTCGTTTCTGGTGGTTCTGGCGCATATCCATACCTGCCATATTTGCCGGTTTCCATGCTATGGTTGGATTTCTGCTTATTTTATATTTCTTTTTCGTCAGCGCTAAATCGCCCTGCAGCCACTGTGGCGACATTGAGCAGTTAGCTTTATTTCGCCTGGTGTTCCTTTATGCTAGCTTCCTCATGAAGCCAGGTTTGTGTGCTCCTTTTGCTGAAGACAAAAAATTAATTTGTTGGTGTGGCTTTGTGGTATCTGGAAAACGGCTTGATGCATGAACGACACCGGGAAGAGCAGAAGTAACAGGACGAGAAAGCGGCTGACCCACTCGCTCTGCTGCCTTTTCTTTTTTTGCGTGTACATATTACTATACCACCAAGTTGTCCTTTAGTCTGGTGATGACTTTTTGCAGCCTGCTGTGCCACTATGTAAACTGATTGTACAGGAAGAGAAATAAACAAAAGGGAACGAAAGACAGGAAGGTTAGCGAGTGTAAGTACCGGCTGGCTACTGAGTGTTACAGGAGGCCTTCGAGTCATTTCAATACTCTCAGCCGTAGAGAACACGCTCGCAGTAACTTTCTAGCTTGCAAATCATGATGCTTGTTATAGTATATCACTCAACGGTTCCAAGTGCAAGGTGAGTTTGTACGTGATCAACTAGATTGAAAACCAGTAGCAAATACGCATAGGAAAGATACAAGGAACAGACCGAAAGAATACTGTGCACGTTTTTCGGTGTGGTACGTGTGTCTGGGCAAATGGGGACCCGTACTTGGTGAACCAAAGTATGTACCAGAGTAAGGAGTGTAGGATACTTTGGTGCAGCAAAGTATGTGTCCAGCATTTTGTCGTCAGTACTTCATTTTATATTGTGTATGCGTCTCTTTCACTGGTTTTTGATGCAGTTGATATTGCACCAACACGCCAACACGTAAGCTTGTTGCAATACCTGTGCTGTTGAATCTTTCTGATCTGCGCACCCCCCCACATAAGAACCGTACCGAAGTATGCGTTCAGTCTTCGTCCTCTGTACGCCTTGCATCTGTTCGACGTGTATTCTTCGATGGCGCTCGTCTTAGTTTAGCACATTATTCGCACCAACCACTATATGCGAAGGATTGGAGCTATTTATTTCAATTGCTTTCGTGAGGATGGGAGACGCAAGAAAATATAGACGGTTGAGGGATATCTACTGTTTAGTATTTCCGGAATTTCTTTTTTTCATGCAAGTGGTGTTTCATACACTCACTAATTTTCCTCGTTTCGCGTAAGTTCATAGGATGCTAAATAATTTAAACGGATGGGACAGTACCTATTATATGTAGCTCATTATGCACGTTAGCTTAAAAAAATATTGCTGCTTGTGTATGTAGTTTTCCTTCCCCTCCCTCTCTCCATCTCATTCTATTCCCTCTTTGCCCTCCTCCAGAGAAGGGTAGCCAACCAGACGCATTTCTGGTTAACATGCCGGCCTTCTCTCTTCATTTCCTCTTCCTCCTCCTCCTCCATTTGTTCTGCTTCCGCGCTAGGAAGTTTGATAAAAACGTTTTGCGTAATTTTTGGCTGTGATTTATTATAGAACTGATATGGGAGAAGATTAACAAATGAGACCAGCGCTCTATGCAGTACACGTGGAGAGCCGAAAAGAATTATCAGCTTCATATTTTTTTTGCATGCGCAATACCTCCCCCCCCCCTCGAATCCGTACATCACTTTCCACCTCAGCCACGCATCACAATCTACTTTTCTACTGCTAAACAGTGAAACACGCAATGTTGTTTCTTGTAGAGAAAAATAAATGTAGAACCAACGACGCAACTCTGTTCGGTTACTGTGAGACTGCGCAATTGTTTCCTAGTTGCGTACTTGAAGCATAAGAATGCCTCAACCTCGTGAATTCTAATGTGAAAAATTACAAAATACTGTTTGCCATGTGAATTATTTCATCAAGATTTATCTTTTTATTTATTTTTGCTAATTGTTATTAATGATATTGAAATGAGGTTTGGGCTTCCACTGATCAGGTCACGCTTTTCCTTCTGCAAGATAATACGCAAGCACACGTTGCCTAGCCGACAATTGGAGCGTTAATACATCGCGTACTCTTATATCCCCAGAACAATGGCAACCGCAAGAGTGGGTATCCGCGCCGAGATAACATATAAAGGTGTTATGACATCCCGCTAGCGTTTTTGTTGATTTCAAGGTGTATTATTTCGGCAGCACAGCTGCTCTCACCTTCGCCCTATGTGTTGCGGCACCACTTACCCGAGCACATGGGGATTAGCCCCTCCCGTGTGTAGCCATGCATGGCTTAGCCGTACCCGGGGAAAGGCGGATCCTATAGGTTGAGCCGATGCCGGATGTTTGGACCTTTAAGGCTGCCCAGCGGAGGCAACATACCTCCTTGGCCTTTGCTTCACATAAACGACACCCCCGGACTGACACCCCCACCTAGAGGAAACCGGCGGTTGCCATTTCACAACCTCCTCTTCGTATATTTTCGTTTTCCTGTCTTCTTTATGACTTCCGTTCCCATTTCCTGGTGGCTTCGGTTAACCTTGTGTGTTCTACCCAACCTTGGGATGTATCACATTGGGTTATAGCAGCGGTCCACAGCTGCACAGCTGGCGCTTGCAAGCTTATTTTTCATTTTTCTTATAGCGTCCCCTTGTTAGACTCGATGGTGGGTGGCTGCCACCACTGCCACACCTCCGTTGACACGGGATCGTTCCCAGAACAGGGGACGCACCTAAGCAAACGTATTTTTGTACAGAGCAAGGAAAGGTTTCCGCGCTTCAATGTTATACATAGCGAGATGTCAGAAAAACCAGAAAGCTGTCCCCATTCCTAGGTGCGAAATGCCTAGCAGATACACTAGACCTAGAATATAAATTCACGAAAATGGCAAGTGGAGATCTGCTTATTGAGATCCGGGATACCATCCAGTACGCAAAAGTATCCAACCCAAAACTTTTGGGGAGGTCCCCATCACTGCGACTGCCCACCATTCGATGAGCATTGTTAGAAGGGTGATATCACTTGTTTGGGTTGAGCTTGCTTGAGTGGACTTGCTTGAGTCAAGCGATGCCGAACTGCTCGAGGGCTGGAAATAACAGAATCCCTCAACGCAGACAGAATGAATATTAAACGAAACAAATAGGAAACACCATCTTAACACACAGTATTAACTTATCGATCCAGCTTTCCCTCTGAAATGCTCGTAACAGGCTTCACTAAGATCCGAGTATGCCCATATATTCCCAACCGCCGACGATGTTTCAACTGCCGGAAATATGGTCATGGTTCACAAACGCGCCGAGGACAGCTCACCTTTCCCACGTGCGGATCGAATGACCCTTTTACGAGAACTACGAAAATTCACTCCTTTCTTTTGTGTGAACTTTGATGGCGGGCACGCCGCATACTCGCGCTCGTGCCCGCCTTAGGAAACAGGAAAAGGCATCATTGCACTGAAAGTTAAAGAAAACATTTCATTCGGGGAAGCATAGAAGCGCATGTCATTCCTGAAAGGTACGCTGATGCGGAGCGTAAAGGGGCAGCACCGGTGCAGCGTCAGGCACCTCTTCGGCACACGCACAGTGCGATGGCGGTGGCGCCACGTGGCCCCTTGTGCCTCTTCAGAGGCAATGGATCCCACACAGTGCTCCTCGACGTTGTCAGCATCGAAGCAGCAACGCAGCTCACTTGAACACTCAAAAAATTAAAAAACGGCTCGAGTAACTGCTCCTGGAAAAGATTCATAAACGTATAATTTTCGTGTGCGCAGATAACTTCATTTCTGACGAAAAGGAACACCCAAATAATCCAGTGGGATATCAGGGGGCTTATGGATAATTTACATGACGTTAAGGAACTCCTATGTGAATTTCTACCAAGTTTGTTCTGCGTACAGGAAACACATTTAAAATCCTACCAAACAAATTTTATGAAACAATAATCCATTTTAAAAGTAGCCGCATGGATGGCCTCGCCGCATCTGATGGTATGGGAATCATAGAACAGAAGGCTGTTGCTTCCCGACACCTTCTCCTACGAACAAATTTAGAGGCAGTAGCCATTAGAGCTATACTGTTTGCCAGACTTGTGACCGTCTGCTCTCTCTATGTACCACCTGACTTTCATTTGGAGCTTAGAGAGATTGAGAAGCTAATAGATCATCTCCCCCAGCCATACATATTGACAGGAGACCTACATGCCCATAACGCTCTCTGGGGCAAACCGCGCTGCGACGCAAGAGGCCATATAATTGTACATTTTGTGTTGTATTCTGGTGCGGTTCTGTTGAATAAGGATGGCACCTTCTATAGTACCACACATCACTTATATTCTTCTATCGACTAAACCACAGCCTCCACCGCTATGACGCCGTATTTAGATTGGAGGGTGAACAAAACTCCGTACAGTAGGGATCACTCTCCAATAGCCCTGAACCTCACAAAACAGGTAGAATATATTCCGCATATACCTAGAAGGAAGCTGGACACAGCCGACTGGGAAAGTTTTCGAGAATGTACACCTTTAAAGCGAGATCACGTCGCAGCCTTCAGCATTGATGATGCAGTGGCGCACTTCACAGCTCTTCTTATTGATGCTACTTCAGAGCCAACTCCGCACCAAGTGGATCTTCTAATAAGCGACGCGTCGCGTAGTGGAATGATAAATGGGGGAACGTGCGTAAAAACCAAATTAAAGCTTGGGGACATTTACGAGTGTCTCTAAATGTAAAATATTTGATTAATCACCAAGTTAACGCAAATAGTCGCAAGGAAGGAGAACACACTGACAGGCGAAAGAGAAAGCTGGGAAAAATACCTCATAGGCATTAACTCATATGCATATGCAGGTAAGAAGAGCTTGCGACCGGATGAAAAAGATCAAAGAAAGGCAGACACACTCGATGCCATTAGTAAATAACCAAGGGAATAGCATAGATCAAGTGAATTCTCTTGGGGCCCACTTTGATCTTGTATCTAGTTCCGCACACTACTCACAAAAATTAAGACATGAAGAGCGAATAGAAAGAAAGCCACTCGAACTCAAATGCAGGTCCATTGAGGGGTACAGGAGCTTTTTCAGTGTAGCTCAACTACGCGCTGCACAGATCTGCTGTTATCAGTCTGCTCCAGGACCTGATCGCATCTCATATGAAATGATCAGACACATGCACACTGAAACTATATTCACGCTCCTCTCATCGTTTTATGTAATTTTTCTTGGAGGGAAGCCATTATAATTCCCATCCTTAAGGAGGGAACAGAACAATCCTTGGCCAGCAGCTACAGAGCGACAACACTAACTACTTCGCTCACTCTGTTTTCCGTTTCCTTTGATTACCCCTACCTCCTTCCTTTTTTGCTCGTCCTGAGCTGCGCTACAAGCCTAAAACTAACAACTTGTCTGCGCACGATCTTCGAAAATGATAAACCAGTGCCTAATTCACCATTTAGAAACCACCAAATTAATAGATCCGTAGAAGTGCGGTTTCAGGGAAGATAGGTCAACGACAGATCATCTTGTCTGTATAGAGTCAGATATAAGATATGCGATCATACACAAACAATTCTTGTTCTTATTAGTATAGTTAGACTTCCAAAAATCCTACGAGACTACTTTGCGATATGGGGTTTTAAAATATATCTCTTCTGCGGGTATCCGTGGAAACATCTTAAACATAAGCCAGAGCTACCTGTCGAAACGCACATTCCGGGTGAGAGTTGGCACTGTTCTGTCTAGACTGCTCTTCCAGGAGACCGGCATTCCTCAAGGTGGAGTGCTCAGCTGCACGCTATTTATTGTGAACGTTAATTCTTTGAGCTCAACATTACCGCAGACAATGTTGACTCAGTTTATGTAGACGACGTCCGGATCAGTTTTAAGACTTGTAAACAAGTCCAGATCGGTCTAAACAAGCTTTCCGAACGGGCGGATGAAAATGGATTTAGAATAATTTCTACAAAGTGCGCCTGCATTCTTTTCTCGAAGACGATAGGCCGGCTCTACAAACAAGCACAGAGCTCAATAAAGAACGTGTACTGGTGAAAAGGGAGCAAAAATTCTTGGGTGTAATACCAGACTCCAGGCTAACGTTTCTCTCATGTAACAAAGAATAAAATGTCTAAAAACGACCAGTCTACAAAAAGTTCCGTCACAAAACCTTGGGCAGCGACAGGAAGTTCCTGATGGCCTTGTACAAGAGCCCCAGATGTGGACGTTTAGAATACGGTTCCCTAGTTTATCTGTCCATTAAACCAAGTACCTTAAAAATGCTGGACCCTGTTCATTATTTATGCATTCGCATCATGACCGCTGCCTTCAGGACAAGTCCGATACCAAGCCTCTACGTAGATTCTAATCAGAGGTATTTGCATCTGCAGAGATCCTTTTGCACTATGTCATCATAGGCTTGGTGCCTGAACACAGAAACATCGAGGGTAATACGCTTGCTGAGCATATTGCAATATCTATGAAAACAAAACCGAGTAATTCTACCATAGCAGTCCCTGCAGTAGAGTTGAGACCTTTCTCAGGGAAAACCCTTGGGGACTACTGGCAACAAACCTGGGCACTGAAGTCCATAATAAACTGCGTGTTATTAAACCAAACTTAGGAAAGCGGCCCCCTATAACGAAAAAACGACGAATTGAGGTTATTTTCTATCGTCTTAGCATAGGGCACACATATAGTACTCACTCCTACCTTTTGACCGGGGATGAATCTCCTGTCTCTGATAGAAGTGGCGAGACGCTGACGGTCCTTCATATTGTTTACAGCGAAGTTGTATATGGCTAGGGTTCCGTGCATTTTTGTTCTCCATGAACACAAATTATCGTCAATGGCACATACCCCGTAAGCAAGCAAAATATCCAATAATTCATAGTCCCTTAAGGTTCATGGCTACTCACTTTGCGCGAATTAGCTGCCATGAGACTACCCCTGTTGTCGCTTTCGCTGATTTCAATGTGGATGCGTCAGTACGGAAAATCGAGTGGTTTACGCGTTCCGTGTTCCAGTCATATGCCTTGCGATGCCACACCGATCCGATCCAACAGACCAATCAGTGACGTACGTGCATCGATTTGACATAATCAAGTAATGTGATTGCAGTTGCGGGTGAAATAACGACTATTGATCAAGACAATGAGTGCGCGTTCCTTTCGTCACGAAGATTACCAGTCAAAAGAATAAATGAGTACGTACCTTTGTTCAAAATTATGTGTCACCTCCATGTCATGTGCTAAACAGTTCGCTGGTCAACCACCAGGAATTAGAAGGTCAAAGAAAAAAGTACATTGCCCCAACATACAGACAACATATATTCCCCGTCACCCTGCAATGTTTCTCAGAATAGAACCAGTTTTGATATTAAGGTAGTTTTGACATTTTTACATGATGTTGGTAAATTGCTAATTATCAGACCAAGACATTCGTAGCATAACCCTCGTGCTAGAGGCTGCTCCTGCGACAGCACTCTTGAAGATCGCTTGCCTCCGAGCCCTTGGGTACAAGGTCCTTGTTCACGCACTAGTGCTAATGTCATCGACGCATTTTACAACATTCCTTTAACGAGACGTTTATGGTCATAGCACACACCTGCAGTCGTTGCCATTATTTTAATACTGACTTAATTTACGCAAGTTGCAGCGACTGATTTTAGGCCCCTTTACAGCCATGCTACATCCACCGCTCGCAGTTCATTTTGGCCTTTCATAAACAACTCGTTAAAAACTCATCACCGCGCACATGGAGGTCTTTGGCCATATCTATCCATTTCGCCAAAAGAACCCCATACGTCATCACCTTCACCCAGTTTTACCTCAACGATGGTTCCCATTCTTGCTGTCGTGTTCTCAGCGTAACGGACTGACGTACGAACACGGCACTTGCTGCCTGTCGTCCATGATCTGCACAATGACAAGGCCGCAATTAGGCGGCAGATCGTGCTAATGATGGTGAGCACGAAAACAGAAGCGAGCTCTAGGAGTTAGTAGGGAAAAGGCGTCACGGCAGCTCACTGGCACAGTGCCTCCATTTGTTCTATACACGCCTGCTCTCGACATGTCGCTGATTGAACTCATCACCAATTGTGGTGTTCGTGAGTTACGCTGGCACCAGGCCTCATAATATAGAAAACGTCAGGGGGCATATATATATTGAGCTTAATGAAAACATGGAGATTTTCGCCCTAATGATATTGTATTATATATATTTACTACGCGGGTGCGTTAAATACGAGCTCCTCACGCTGTGTCCTTAACGAACAAGGTCAGACGTGTCTAAACCACATTCGAATAAATGTCGCAAATGCTAAAAGCTTCCCACTTAAAGAATAAAGTGATGGCATGCACTGGGGTATATTATTTCTTTTTTTATCATACTCATCTGCACCAACACGCGCGGCGCCATGCAAACCTCCTCAGTATTCAATAAAGATGCACATCCTGTAGCTAAACAATGACAGGGACTGCACCCGGACGCTTGACTCGTTCGTCGTCCGGCAGTAACTGAACGAGCAGCCCCCGTGACCGCGGCGCGTGCTCGGCCCATCTCGTTCTTTATTCGCAACACACTCCCGGCGCGACGGAAATGCAATGTCCAGTTTTGATCAAGTACACTATTGCACAGTGTCAGTGTATACATCAGATGCTAGCCACGGATCGCTGAGCTAGCACATTGAGCAGTGCTTCAACTGATGACAAGAGCAGCAGTTCTTGCGACAAACTGAACAGCCATACAAATGGCGAGCTGGTGATCGATCGAGGTGATGATCTGAGCAGCAGTGTCTGTGCTGCCTCGAATTGCAATGATTGACGTCAGGTCCTGACGTTGCTTGTGATAGGCATTGCTACTTGAGCCACAAATACCAGCCCTTCCGGCTCTATGACATATGGTGGGTACCATAATATATCTGATGCTTGCTTGTGGTCATTCGCATTTGAACTTGTTGTTGCATCGACGGTGGCCCTCATTCGCAGGCGCCCCTGTGGCTAGACGTAGCATTTATGCAACACGTTTCTCCGCTGGTGTTGAGCTTTGCTGGACCGTTGTGCACCGGCACTCATTCTGAAAGATCAACGCTTGTACAATTCGTCACTCAATTACTCTTGGGAGCATCGGAAACCATAATTGGCAATGGACTTCGGTCTCGTCTGCTACGCTTGGACAGCCTTGTAGGAGTTGCACATTTCTTGCCTTTGAGGAGCTTCGCCACGCTGCTATTGGACTTGGGTTACTTAGGTGTTTCTGTGGCGACTGCTTTAGGCGACGGTCCATCGTCGGCAACCTTGCCACTCTCGTGCCTCTTGAAGTCTCCTTTGTTTATTGCCTGGCCCTTGTTTTCGTTGTCCTTAGCGCCTCTCTTGCCGTCTTTCTTGCCGTCCCCCTGAGGCATGATGACGGCTTGTTCTTTGAACAGGAGCACTCTTGTATGAAAGCTTGGCGCTGTTCTGGGCCCTTCCATGACGAGGGAGCTTTTGTACTTGTACTGGTTACCTGTCTCAGTAAGCTCTCGTATGCCAACTGTATTGAGGTACAACATCAAAGAAATGTCTAGATTAAATGGTGCATCGTCTCTGGGAGGCTCTCGAGTACCAAAGACTAGAGACGTGCTTTGTGCAGTTGAACCTTGGGAGAAGTCATGGATGGTTCTCTAGACAGTCCAGTCAACAAGTATTTGCGCTGCAGATACTTGAGTGGATAATCGAGATATCTGGCCAATTACAGCGTTCCAGTAGACATCGGAGCCAATGAGAATAGTTATCTCGTTTTCAAGGAAAGTAGCTGCTTCTGGGCTTTGATAAGCGTGAAAATAAACGAAGGATTGTCAATGTTGAGAGGATCCCTTCATTCGCTAGTGGTCTGGTTGCCGCAGATATTTCCCGCACTTCGAGAGCATCCATAGTGGGCTCCTGATACTGTGCTGACTTCGGCGTGTGACACACTCGGTTACAAGTAGGGATCACAGGCCAATGCATTCTCCCGAAGGCGAATAGGTTGAGACGCTCAATGCATTTAACAGGACAATTAAGTGCTTGAGCAACGTCCTGTCGAACGAAAGCGCTAACTTTCCGTGTCTAGAAGAAACCGAAACGTAATTGACATCACTGGTGCGATAGCCTAAGCTCTGCCCGTCTCTGGAAATACGGGTATGTGACCTGTACTACTCGTAGACGTGGATGTCGCTCGAAGTGGTGTGTTGATAGACTCCGTTCCACTCGCGCCTTGCACGGACGGCGCAGACGCGTTTCTCAGACGCTTTGATTGGTTTCGACTTGGAATACAGACGTTGCACGGTGAGGTCAAGTGTCGGTCATCACATTTGGCACATTAGACATTTCTGGCGCTCCGGCACTGGTGACGTGGTGGCGCCTGGCGCAGCGGAAGCAATGCCTGCGCGTCTGAAACTTCCCGCTTTTTTTTCTTCTGGAGTGAGAAGCGAGAATGCTTACTGAAGTGTATAGTTCGATGCATTGCACAGGAGGCAGGGACGCGTGTACAGCGATCTTACTTAAGTTGATAGAGCCGCTGCACAGGGCGGGTTTAGCTCCGGAGGTCGTGATTCATGTTGCGGATGCCACTGGCTTGCAGATGAACTGGCTTGGTCAAGACCGGCTTCCTCGCTCACCTCGACTTATTTCGTAGGAAGGTCATGAAATGTTTCACTTGCTGCACCTTGTCTGCTGTAACCGCAGCCGTGTCAGCGTGGTGGGATGAAGAAACTTGCTTCAGCCACTGACGGTACACGATACCAATGTCAGGTGGTAAGGCGCTGCGGAATGACGCGTCGCGGAACAGCGGAATACTCGCTGGCAGAGCGCCAATGCCCTCCCGTGCGCTTGTGCGGAAATTGATCTCATCATAGACATTTGAAGCTTGTTGAGAATGGTTGCATTACGAACGGGTGTCATTACGAGTAGGTGGTCTAGATGGTGATCGGCCAGCAGGTCGCGATAGCCAAACCGGGCTGAGCATCTTAATGGCGGCATTGTAGTTTGCCTCGGCGAGGTGAAGACCCTGAATGGCCATCTTAGGTTACCCGGTCAGATACGTAAGCAGATATTTCAGTTGGTCTGTCTTGGATAGAAAGGAAGTGCCGTGAATGCTTGCCTGGTACAAGTCCCAAAAGCCTTTCCCAACGCACTGCTTCCCCGAAAAGCTCCCGATGTGCAGCTCTGGTAGGGAAAGCGGGAGATTGACACCGTGGGAGACACTCCGAGCAAGGCGAAAGGGGCAGCTGGGCACAGTGGCGAGGCAAGCTGTGCAGTAGTGCTAGCGTCGGAGTCGACAAAGACAGGAAAGATTGGTGGACGCAGCTGGGTAGCGAGGGGTATGCTTGTTAAGCTGATCCACTGTTCGTATTCGAAAGCTGTGGTCAGGTCTGCCTGGAGGTCTACATCAGTGAGCGTCCCTTGCAATGCATGGTCGAACTCAATGAGCTCCGCCTGCTTCGCTTAGACGAGCTGGATGTGATAGTGCAGCCTCCGAAGAGGGGAAGTCTCGTCTGTCAGCAGGGCGTCGATCGTAAAAATGACCGCGGTGATGGCACTCCGTACGAAGCCGTGCTTGGCGTGGAGTTGCTTCATTGCTGAAACTCGTGTGCCAGCCGACAAGTTGAGTTTCGGTCGCACTTGAAATGTAGCAAAAGAGTGGCGGGGATTAGAACCTGGCCCGGACGTTTCACTGGTTAGTCGTTAGGCAGCATCTGAGCGAATAGCGCCCGTTGCCACTGCTCGTGCTCGGTGTTCTTTATTTTCAACGCCTCCTTCTTTCTCTTTCCCATGTAGCATAGTTAATAGTTCGCAAAATAGAGACATACCTATATACGTTACCGCAATATACAGCATCTTATTAAATGTAGGAACATTACAGGGATATTGGGTGATTCATGGTGCCAGTTCACAGCGCGGAAACGAACAAAAAAACGCGAATTGGAACGAGGACGGCGCTTGTAATCGTTAACGTTCGTTTCGTTCTCGTTCTTGTTTCCGCTCTGTGAATTGACATCACGTCTCATTAGAGGCCTTCGTCCTGCATGTTTCAAAAAGGCTAGACACTTGCAAGCGCTAAGCGCAAGAGTGGTGCTTCGTCCTGTGGCTTCATGTGATGCCACGATCCAGTCGCAGAGCTGTTATACATGGTGGCCTATTTTAGCCTCGTTCAAGTGTACTTGGCATTCACTGAAGACCTAAACGCTCCACATGGGCATAGCCGAGGCCTGTTACTTTTGCACCCCCTAGAAAACTACGGATAACAGTTTTCATGACAGTGGCAGTGGAACTGTGAGCAGAGATTCTCAATCTTCGCTGTGCTCAGTTGGTTTAGACGAGTGGCGTCTGTAAAAGGAGAAATATCTGCAACGTTGACGCGACCCAACTTCAGAACGCCGTGCGAACGCTGCTGTCCTTTCAGCAATTCAGCAACCATCTACTGGCGTCCATCTACACTTCCTGATTTCGATCACTTATTGGTTATTCTGTTGCCTTCGTTGCTTTTTTCCTCACGTTGTTCCAACCCCTTTTTTTCAGGCCCCTGAGAATTGGAGGAAACAGGAAACGCACATTTGGTTAAACTTGCTGCTTTTCCCATTTCTCTCTCTAGCCGCGCAGCGCGGGAAGGCGCCAATGACAAATGCAAAGGAGAACGGCGTGAGCGCCGCATCGTCGTCCCCGTCACATTCCGCCATTTTCTGTGGCTCGTTTACTCGCGCATAGAAAGCTAGTGAAACCCTATAGAACTCTAACGCAGTAGAAGCGTACCGGCATATACGTGTACAGGAAGGCGTCATGGCTTTTCCGGACGCAGCTGCGTTCGGGTGAAACGTTTCTCTGACGGTGTGATTGACCATAGACGCCAGAAGCGTGTTTTCGTTGCAGGAACCACCACCCGGAAAACAGAAATGACAGAAAAACTGTCTCGCCTTGTCTACGTGCACGAAAGCAGATAAGTCACACGTCCTGCTTGGGTGGAGCTTGTAAACCGTCACATAACGTTGTCTTCGGAGCTGTTCTTTCCATCTGTGTCTTCCTGATTTCCAGGAAACATCTACACCGGTTAGTTATTTTTAATGCAGATGTCCCGCAAAGATAACAACTGTAAACTATTAGAGGCAAAATTGACATTCCGCTTTGCTTAATGGCATTGACTCGGCACTTGACGGCTGCCATTTTTCTGCTTCCAAGAAACATCATCGTTGTCGATTATATGTAAATTTCACAATGCTGAAGCAAGTTTCAGGCAGAAAGATGCGTGTCGCCTGAGACGAAGAATGGAATAAACTATACACTATCAAGCAACATATTTAGACAATGCAAAATGTTGGATAGGTAGGCTAGTTGGTGATGCATTTATACAAACTTAGAGCGCTAAAAACACACAGGACGTAGAAAATGACACACCACATGCGCTCACTCGCAACTGATGTTTAATGCACTGATGTAAAAATACATATACAGAAAATGGACCCATCGCGCATGTCGAGACAGGCTACAAGAACAGCATGCGTCTAAGACACGTGTGAACATAAATTGGTAAAATTGAATTCTCTGTCATGTAGTAATAAGGATAGTTGGCTTACACGCTGACGCCGCACTGCGTGTGCGCCAACCACCCTTATTCCATGAGCACTCCATGAGCACGTTCCTAGAGTATTAAGACAGAGAGACAGAGGAAAGGTGAAAGGCAGGGAGGTTAACCAGAGGGGAAGATACGGTTTGCTACCCTGTGCTGGGGAAAGAGGGGAGGGGGAGGTAAAGTGATAACAGAGTACACATAAAGAAAGAAAGGAGCGCAGACATACAATCACAGTTGGTCACTGTCGCCGCACACTGTCACCGCACAGCAGAGTAACACTTGCAGCACTATGAACAGCTGTTCATGCTACAGCCGCTGGTCCAATTCTGTATCTCTGCTGTGATGGCTTGTGATGGCGGCATTTTAAAATATGTTCCTCTGTTAGAGGTCTTCGGTCAATGCGCCCTATCATGTTTGCGAGCGATAGTCTCTGTAAATTATAGCGAGGACAATCACAGAGAAGGTGTTGAAGAGTCTCCTCGTTACCACAGTTATCACACGAGGCGTCGTCGGCCCATCCGATTTGGAAAGTATTAAGACAAGTAAGCGTCAAACCATAGGCCCAATCATAGCTGATATCGTGTATTAGCGCAAAACATTGAGCGAGACACTAGAGGGTGATAAGCAAAGAAATCCTTGAGCCGTTTACCTTTGATGAAACGACGAATAACACGTGAGCGGCCTATCCACTTGCTCGAAATTCATCCGAAATAAACTCGGAAGCCACTGGCAGCGCTTATGGGATGCTGAAACAAATAATAAGCTTCACTTGATTCAGCCAAAACTGGGTTATCGGCCCTCCGCAACAAAAACACGACGAACAGATGTTCTATTCTGTCGTCTTAGAATAGGACACACATATGCCACACTCAGTTTTCTGTTAACTGGAAATGAACCACCATCCTGCGGTAGATGCGGTGAAAGGCTCACCGTCCTCCACGCTCTCCTGGAGTGTCGGGAAGCCGAAACAGAAAGGAACACTTTCCGCTAGCATACCGGCAGCACATCCCCCTTCATGCTGTAATGTTTCTTGGTAAAGAACCGCTGTTTGACACCAGAGTTGTTCTAAATTTCCTAAACGATGTTGTCTTACATGTTGTTAGCCCTACGAACTTGTAGCACATCCTCTCTCCAGCGGGTGCCGCTGCGATAATATATTTTTGTATCGCACATGCCTTCAGGCCCTTCCGTTCCAAGGGCTCTCTTAGGCAGTAGTGCTTCTTGCAAACGTTTACCTTCATTTATTTTTTAAATATCATCATTCTATCACAATGTATCTTTTGTGTTCTTAGTAGTACTCACTAGTCATTGCCATAATTTTATTACATATAGCTTTTATGCACTTTACAGAGATTGCTTTTAGGCCCTTTACAGCTACGTCACAATCACTCACGGAATTCATCTACCCACTGCAAACCCATCAACACTGACCTGGCGCTTTTTGGTTATAATTGGCCTTTGCGCCATAAAACAACAAATTCATCTTGCTCGACCACAGATTCTTTATGGCGTAGTTTGTTTATGGCGTAATCCAGCACAATTAGTTCGGGACAAATCATTTTTACAGGAAACTGCATGCATAGACACCGCCATTTTTGAGAGGTAAGAAGTTAGTGATGGTCTACGGACGCCTTAGCTATTTACGTCACGCGTTAGGACACCAGGCAGGTAGCTTTTTTAGCAAATTTAGTATCGCGCCTAATAGATACGTCCTCCGATTACAACGAAACTGGTGTTCTTAGTGATTGCGCCTCAAAATTCTAACGCCTAATATTTTATTTAAATTTTTTAAATCTACATGACCCTACGTGACGCTCGTACAACATATACGCTGGCGACAGTGAACAGAACATAATTTACATAAAACAGGCTACATTAGAATGAAAATAAGCGTTCCGAACCAATTATAACGGCCTTCACTGTCTGTCCTGTCTCTATGTGGTTTGTGTAGTTCGTGCTTGGTAGCTGCTATCAATGTCCGAGCGGTAGCCGTTCCTTCTCATTTGTGCACCTATTAATGCCAGTAAACATAACATTGATATGAAAGTGGTGTGTTATTATCAAGGGAACATCTGTAGGATATAGGATGGGCTGTAGTGTAGGATGGGCCAGCAATTATAATGCTGCATATAAGCAACCAACTTCGTTTACCTAGGTTAACCATATGGAATATGTTTATGAACAATAAGACAAGTTGCTTTCGGTGAGCGTTCAGCTCGGTTCCGAATGCAGTCGGACGCCATCATTGTCTATAGGTCTTAAAGCATAGAATCTTAAAAAAAGTGGCATTTAGCTAAATTTTCTGCCGCAACCGCAAATAACCGCTGTATTTGAATACGTGTCGCTTTCCAGGGATGGGATGGTCGGATGGGCGGATGGACGGATGGTCGGATGGGTGGATTGGCAGATGGGCAGACAGACGGACGGTTGGATGAATACTAGTGCAAAAGCCAGGAGGGGACTCTAGGCCTGCGGGATGGTCGCATCCACTCTCTGCAGCTCGGAAAGTCTTCGTGGCGGAAGTGATTTCTCCGCACCGCTTCGTGTGCCGGACATTCCTGCTTTATGTGCTTGGTGGTGGGTCATACTGGTTTTTTTGCAATCGCAGCAGGTGTGGCCGCAGTTAGGGGCGCGATGTGCGTCGTCATCAGCGTCAGGAATTTGGTTACTTGCCTCGGCTCGACGTTTTGCGTAAGCCTGCCACTTTTCTAGTGCGGCTGGTGTGAGGGCAAATTCAGACTGAAGCCGGAAAAGAAGCACTTGTTTGGCACTGCGTGAACCATGTGGCAACACGTGACTGTTTTAGGTGCACCGTCTCGCAGGCGCCTAGGTGAAATATAAGTCAGGGAGATAAATTCACAATGCGAGAACAGAAGTTCGACCTCGAAAAAGAAGGAAGAAATTGTGGCGTAGGAAAGAAGTATGAATTATTTGATATCTCTCCGAAAAAGAAGCGCAAGGTGGCGATAGACCAAATGAAAAAGGAAGACCTCGCAGCGAGAGCTGTTGCAGTAAACAGTGCCTCCTTCAATTTGTCATTGCGACAGGCACATAACAGAAGCAAGCCCCGCAGGATTTCAGCCCGAGCCTTAATTCGATGCCAGCTTCGGCGGACCTGACCTCATTTATTCTTTAGTCTGTTGGCCACCGCAGCGGGTTGCAGCTCGCTTTTGCGGCTTTCTTCGCATCGTAGGTTTCAACAAAGAACAGGGCCAGGGATCAGGATTCAGAGTGCCATCAAGGAAAGCCGATGTTAGCCCGAAGAAAACAAGCCATGCGCACACTGCTCGCTACTGTCAGTGCCCTTCAATCTCGACTGCGCTTGTTCTTATCCGCGGATGCGAACGACAGAGACAACACAAAGCTTGTGCATCAGTGTCTTTTTCTTTTGTTTCTTTCGCTAGAGTTTGTGGAACAAAAGTTTTTCACCTATGAACTTTGCTGGTGCCTCAGGGACTTGCGCGGCATCGTAACTGAATGGTTAACGACTTTTCATTCCTCTGATCAGCCATTGAACTTTGCACTTGTCGCTTCTCTTTGCTGTTTTCTTCCCACTTTGTGTGCTGATGCAATGCTGATACTTTTTTTTATTTTTTGTTGTTGTCCGAAAGCTGTAACTTAATCACCCTTAATTTAAGCGGCGACGTCAAGGAAAGAACAGCGAGATTTATACGTAGTTAGCAAGAACTAGAACTTTTCTGGGGTTCAAGGAGCTAGTTGAGTAACTGCAACGCCTTCAATGAAGCGCGGTGAAAAATTACCGTCGCGTCTTTTGTTTGACTTGGCCGTTTAAAGGCGCCCCGTGGCTTGGTGACGGCTTCTCTCTGACGCAATTTACCATTCCTGTCTTCTTTTTTGTTACTTTTTTGCGGTTTCTTTAATGATGACTTGCGCGCCGGCGTGGAGAGCGCAAGTTTGTGGACAACCCGACTGTTGCAACGATTGCCGCTGTTATATCTACAACGAAACGGCCTGACACTTTATGCATTGTTTCGCCCGTGATCTTGCAGCCGCTAAACCCTCCATTCTTCGCAAAAGAGACAAAGAAATCTATTCGCTCTTTGAAACTTTCTTCGCGGCCCTAATTACGTATTTTGTCGCGCGCTTGTTTCGTCCCTTTCTCCAGCGTGTTTTATACATACTTTCTCTTTCTGACGAAGCCGGGGCCCCAAACCGTGCATCTGCGACTGACAATTCGTTTAACCAAAAGCAGTGGCACAGTTCGCAGAGTCGTTACTTTGTTCTTTAATGAAGTTGTATGTACGAACTGAATTAACACGCGGTGTTTGCACAGGCACACTGCCTAATTAACGTCACGTCTCTTTTCGACTTTGTCGTTCAGCTAAGCTCTGACTTGCCGCACTGCGGCGCCATTTCAACTCTCCTTTTTTATGTACTTTCTGTCGCTCTGTTTACAATGACATGACACTCGCTCGCTAAGCTCCTGTAATTCTATTGTTCTATTTTCTTCTTCTAGTATTTCACAAGCGTATTCAAAATGTGTACAGAATAGTCTTCAGCTTCCATTTCTTTATTAAAGGTATCTAAGAACGCTGAAGCACTATAGAGGTGCCAGCTGCTTCTATCATCTGTCGCGCAATAAAGGAAAAGCACTTTGCGAACACAAAATATGCGGTAGTATATGAAAGCACCTAAGCAAGAGTTCACGTGGACGACGAAGGCACAAGAACATAAACGGAGTACAGTTTCCATCAGGGAAAACTTGACACTTGGGATTTAGACTGCGACGTCAGATTAAAAGATAGACAGGGAGCAAGCGAGGATAGGAAAGTGCAGGGGATTAACCACGCAAATCTCCGGTTTACTACCCTGCGCTTGCGGAAAGAAGGGAGCAGGAAGAATTCTAGCAATAACCATCTCAGGATGACTGTCACCATTAATGATTACCATTGAACTAAGTGACACGCCATATTGCCATCGCCTAAACGCGTCATATATGAGACGTGCGCTGCCCCCGCTTTCTCTCTCACGCTTCTCTCTAACGCGCTGTGCCATCTAGCGGTGCCACCGCGAAGTTCGCGTGTGGCGCGTGACAAATATATACAGACAAGATTGTCTTGATATATATAATGCGGAATCAATTCCGCGCAGCACCGAATAACTTTCAAAAGATTTGTTTTTTGTGATTGAAAAGCGGCAGATACACCCGATGGCATAAACTCAGTGACTCAAGCTTGTGGCAATGATGCACATTGGAGAGCTACGCGTACCCAGTGACCGAAGTTTGTCCGACGGCTGGTTTGCAACCAGGTTGCTAGCGCACAGCACTTTGATTATCCGCCAATTAAATTATAAGCTATCCATTAACACAAGTCAGTCATAAAAAAGAACGATTATACATCGTCACGGAAAAATACCGAAAAGTGTGTGAAGTCTCGTAAGGGTGCTAATTGCATTAAAATTGAGTTACCACTGCGCACGCGCCGTAGTATGACGTCCCATTGCAGTGTAAACACTGCAGTGGGACGTCTTAACTGAAGGACATGTTAAACGAAAGACAGAAGCGTTAACCAGGCCCACATGTGGTTTGCTACCCTGCTTTTGGGGCAAGAGGACAAGAGGTAAACAGAGAGAAAGAAGGCGAGAGAAGCAGAAGTAGTAGCATGCAAGCTTGAAGATGCGTGCGAATTCTTGGAGAAAACGTTCACACATGCATGTTGACGTCAGGAGCTGCACTAAGGCTGTCGTTGCTGCGTTGTGCACGCTCATGGCCCAATGATATCTGCGTTTTAGAACGGTCTCGCGTTTCTTTACATTACGGCGTTTTTGTGACCTTGCTTTGTGTGAATAAATTGCATCAAGAGGATGTAAATGTCAGGTAGGTTATTATTCTTAGTTAGGAGGCGTAATTCACGGAAATAATTAAGTAGCGAATGATGTGCGTATTTTCGTCAGGGCGCCAAGGCCCAGACTAAAACAAGTACCCTTGTTCAAACCACTGCAGAATGCGTCGTTTCGATCTTCTTGCATATCTGTGGATTCATGCTCGGTGAGCACAACAGCCTACAAAGAGAAAAAACAAGTCGTAAGAAGTCGTAAGTAAGCCATCCATCGCTCTAACACAGCATAAATTTACCTCTTTAAAACAGTTTTACTCGCACGTGATGTGTATGATTACTGACAGGTGATCCGCATTCAACACCACCAGTCAGCCTCTAGAGTTTCTATAGAAGTACGTTCATCTAGGCCATTTACTCACAGAGGACCTGATGATGAGAAGGAAATTTCCAGAATAAATAAGAGTTGGAGTGCATACGGCAGACTTTACCAAATCCTGACTGGGAGCTTACCCTTATCGTTGAAAAGTCTACCATCATTTCATTCTACTGGTGCTAACATATGGGCAGAAAATTGGAGGTTAATAATGAAGCTAGGGAACAAGCTAAGGACCACGCAAAGAGGGATAGAAGGAAAAAAATTGGTTTCGCCCAAAAAGCGCAAACATCGATTGCGATAGCAAAATAGTAGACAGCTATACGCAGCAATGATAGTAGTTTTATCGGCCGTATAAACTTGCAAACATAGGCATACTAACTAAATTAACAAGCAGTGTGTCAGGCACGCATGAGCAGAGGTGAACACATGTCACTCGATGACCGCCGAAGCTCGCTGTCAAAGCGTTGGACTGAGGAAGCGCGGCAGCAGCAGCGAGCGAATTAACCATCGCGCGGCACTTCGCATCAGCGCGCACCAAGCAGCGAAAACTACAGTCGCACTGTACTCTGTCACCCCCCTCTGTCACTCTCGCAGATGGAGTTCAAGATGCAATGGCTCGGGCGGGCGTGCGCCGCCACCCGGGCCGCCCGGAGTAGAACCCCCTCCCCCGTTCTTACCCTCTCCCCGGAGCCTTGCGCTTGACGGAGGACGGCGTGCTTCCTCCCCGCTTTCCTCGCTTGCGCGCACGAGATTGATCCATGATCGCCGGCTCACCCTCGCACGCTTTCACTCCCATACACAGAATACGTCGCGCGACGACGATTTTGTCACCCTTGGACTTTACACAGAACCTCAGCGCGACGGCTAGAGCAACGGCGACGGCAGAAATACGCCTTTAGGGTCCATATACAGTTGAAACTCGATATAAAATTGGCAATTTGCTTCGTTATATCAAAATTTCCTTGAATTGCCATTCTACCTTTTACGCAAGTAAGTACAGTCGCCGATCAATTTTACTTACAAAGGGCTGCAGAATTTTCTGAGTGACTGGGCAAGCTTAAAAAGCATACTGGAATGGGAAAACAGTTCCTTGCGATGAATTTGGGAGTCGGCGACGAATGGAACCACTTCATGCCACGTTGGCGATGTCTTCACATCGGCGGTACGAATTGAGCGAAGCCACCCACCCACGCTTTCGCGAGCAATCTGCCACCGCGGTTGATAGCGTCGCCCGCACTGGGACGACGCTATCGTGCTAGCAGCGGGGAGCGAATGCTTCGTGTGCGTCGCGCTCCAATGTATCACTGTAACTAAAGATCACATAACCTTCAATACGAAACGCGCGGAAAGACAGCTTACATGATGCCACGCCGTTTCGGCATGCCCACTCTGCACACGCGGAAAATGTACCTCTAAATCCCAGACCCAACGTGTGCTTGCGGACGCGCGCAAGCTCGCGTTCACGTGCCCACGCATGCGCAGACGGTGCGGTATGGCTCGTACGCGTTGAAACGCGGCGTGATCTCGGGGTACAGCTCCTCTCTGTTATAGCGCGCTTGAGTAGCCTCGCGTCCGCACGCCTGGCTACGCAGCTACCGCGGAACGTTCAACTCTCAGTGAAGCAGATTTATATCATGCAAGAAAGTGGTCCTTCTGTCCTTTTCGCGTTATCTAACAGCTCTAAATATATAACAATTACGTTTATAGATATCGAAGCATTTTGAAACACTGTCGATAACAAAGTACGAAGCGGTGCCTACCAAGGCGTCTGTAGTAGAGCTTAGTGAGCGCGCGCTGTCGCGCGTCTTTGTGGATTGCCAACCGCCATTACTCGCGAGGTGCGGCAGGCGCCAGGCGTGCGGACGTGAGCTGGCGCGCGTCCGCAAGCGTACGTGTGGTCTTGGCTTAAAGCAGGGTGCACGCCTGCGTATGCGCTCAGCCGTGCTTACCTTGCTTACAGCTATGCGCAATCACGACCGAGACGTGCGCCAGAAATCGCGAAGCGCGCCAACTTGCCTTTACCTCCTGCCCCACCCCTCGCGCGCGATTGATCGCGTTACCGTGATCTCGCTCCACTCCCCATCTTTGCCTTCGATCGCGCGGGAAGGCGGCACTCGTGCGCGAAACCGCTATATTTCTTTCTCACCCTCGCACACTTTCACACTCACCTAAAGCACAAAGTGCGCGGGGCGCGATAGGATCTCATCGTACTTGGGCTTTATACGGAACATGATTCGGTTTCACTTCGGCCGTCGCTCTTGCCGCGCCGCCCGCGATTTGAGAGATGCGTTTGCAAGAAGCCGCTTGTAATTCAATCATCTGAGCATCTGCGTCCGCGGAAGTTTTCAATTATTGCCTCGGCATACCTTTGTATGCGATTTCAATATAACAAAATTTCGCTTCCGCAGCAAACACACTTCGTTATATTGAGGTTCAAATTACACGGTGTTCCATGAACAATTATGAAAAGTAAAAAACTTCGTTATATAGAGAATTTCGTTATATTGAATCTCGTTATACTGAAGTTCGTTGTACTGAAGTTCGCTACATTGGAGCTCGCTACATTGGAGCTCGCTACATTGAAGCTCGCTACACTGAAGTTCGCTACACTGAAGTTCGCTACACTGAAGTTCGCTACACTGAAGTTCGCTACACTGAAGTTCGCTACACTGAAGTTCGCTACACTGAAGTTCGCTACACTGAAGTTCGCTACACTGAAGTTCGCTGCACTGAAGTTCGCTGCACTGAAGTTCGCTGCACTGAAGTTCGCTGCACTGAAGTTCGCTGCACTGAAGTTCGCTGCACTGAAGTTCGCTACATTGCAGTTCGCTACATTGCAGTTCGCTACATTGCAGTTCGCTACATTGCAGTTCGCTACATTGCAGTTCGCTACATTGCAGTTCGCTACATTGCAGTTCGCTACATTGCAGTACGCTACATTGCAGTACGCTACATTGCAGTTTGCTACATTGCAGTTTCTTATTAGTAGAGTACTAGAGAATTAGTAGAGAACTGTACGAAGTAAGGATAGTAGTTTTATCCGCCGTATAAACTTGTAAACATTGGCTTATTAACTAAATTGGCAATGATAGAATATGTAAGCATGACCGAACGAGGACGTAGGAAGGAACAGACAAACGGAGACAGTGCTGTCATTGTGTATGTGCTTCTTTCTACGTCCTTGTTCAGTCGTACTTACACATTCGGTCATGGATTCAAACCAACTAGCCCGCCAACATGTTTTAAACAAGCACGGTGTCACGCACGCACATGTAAAGATGAACAGATCTCGCTCGATGAGATCTGTTGAGATGAGAGTGAGGAATTGCTGCAGGAGCTAGCGAATTGACCTTCATGCATATTTCGCTTCAACGCGAGCGAAACGGCGAAAGCACAGTGCATACAAAGCTAGCGGCACTACACGCACTCTGCAAATATCGCAGATCGCTTTGAAGATACGGCACGCGCGGGGGCGCACTTTGGCCACGTCGCAGATTGCTTTCAAGACACACGAGCGCCGGCAACGTGTCCCTACGGTGTCCGCCAAAGGCGTCTACTACGGTGTCGGCCATTCCCGTGCCCAACGCCGTACGGTGTCGGCCATTCCCGTGCCCAACGCCGTACGGTGTCTGCCATTCGCGAGCCCAACGCCGTAGTAGACGCCGCGGATGTCTCCACTCTGTGCGGAACGGCGGGCAAGGAGGACATCGACGCATCCTAGCAGCCGCCCCTCCTCCTTTGCCTAACCACCATGCTTCGCGTGACAGGAGAGGGTACGCTTCCGGGCTCCCGTTCCTCACTCTCCCACGCTAGATAGAACCGCGTTCGCCGGCTCACCCTCGCGCGCTTTCACTCGCACATACAGCATACGGCGCGAGGCGACGGTTTTATCGGCCTTGGACTTTATACGGCGACGCCGACGGCATAAATGCGCCTGGATTGTCTGTGTAATTGTTATTGCAATAAAATTAGGTTATATATACTTATTACTCATTTATTTATTACTTATCAGGATATATTTATTTTCATTTATTAGGCCATAATTTAGGCCGCTCAAAGCCTATATGGCTATGGCAGGGCTGGTTTGTACGCTGTTTCATATGTAACTTCGTGCAATAAATTATTATTATTATTATTATTATTATTATTATTCTCATTATTATTATTATTATTATTATTATTATTATTATTATTATTATTATTATTATTATTATTATAGATTTGCAGGCGCAAGTTGGAATCAGCTAGCGCCAGACAGGGCTAATAAGAGATCCCGGGCCGAGGCCGTCATCCTGCAGTGGACATAAAAGTAGGCCGATGATGTGTTTGTTGCTGTTCTACAAAGATCTGGTGTTGGCTTTTGATTGCCCGCTTTGGTGACATGCTCGACAGGGGTGAAATCTGAAAACACCCGCGTACTTACATTTAGGTGCACGTTAAGGAATCCCAGGTGGTCTAAATTTCCGGAGTCCTGCACTCCAGCGTGCCTCATAATCGAAAAGTGGTTTTGACACGTAAAATCCAATAATTTAAAGTTTTTTGACATCCGCATTCTACATATTGGCTATGTGCTTTCGGCAAAGCTTAAGTTGACGGACCGTGCCTGACATCTCTTCTTTGTCGTCTTTGTCTAGATTTCGTGCTGACAGGTGAACCTGCTTTAAGTCGCCCAGTTCACTCTACTTGAGCCGTATCCTTGTATTGTTTGGATTCCCTTTCTCACCCATCGCATCCCTTTGCTCCTACCCCAGTACTGCGTACGCAACCGGAGATAATCTTCGGTTAACCTCCCTGTCTTTCCTTTGTCTTTCTCTCTCTATCTCTCTCTCTCCTCGTGATCTATCTTTCAGTTAGTCGCAATCTGAGGCGAGTGTCACAATTTCTCTGTTGCGTAAGCAGTTTTTTGTGTGACTTCGATTTTCCCAATGATAACTTTCTTCTAAAGTTTGGAAGACACATTTTGTTGAGTAGAATTCGTTGATAAATGTCTTACGAATCTAGTTCCTCAACCTTCGAACCACGCCTGCTGTTTCATGCTTTTGCTTTCCTTTTTTCATCCCTTGTTCGACCAGCAGTCGTGTGCATCGAACAAACAGCTTCTGCAGTGTCAATTAGTGTTTGTTTAAGCGCGTATAATTAATCAGTTAATCAGCGAATCGAATTGTTTATTTCGATCCATTTAGTAACAGTGGATCCGCAGAAAAAAAGCTATGCCGGACAGCTTGAGCACATCCCCCTTTTATATGCTTTAGCAGTAGGAGCACATCCTGCAAATGGCACCTTACAAAAATATCGCGTAAGACGAAGAACTGTAATTGAATAAACACAAAAAATATATATATATGCAGAAATGCCGCAATGAGCATAATGATAACAAGGTAAAGGAAAAGGAAAAAGCAAGTTATATGGAGAAAGTGGGACAGCTGCCTCTTGTTAAACCATATTTTTGACCGTTGCTTTATTTCTACGGCCATGGCAGCGCTAACTTTTCGTGACTCTGTAGAATAGAAGGTATGCGCTCATTGATAGGTTTGTCGAATTATGTGTCACAGGAAATTTTTGCAGTTATTACTTCTTTTTTTATCATCGTATGCTATGCGAGCTGTTTCAGCTTACACGGCTCCCCGTCTATATTGAACGTGCACATGATCTCAAAAGTGAATTGCTATTACCAATGAAAATTTAAGAACTAAAATCGCAGAAAGCAAGGCCAGTATCATTTTGGAACTACCTTGACGATTCGTAGCATCTCGGTCTTTTCTCTTGTCGCGAACAACACAGTTGTGTACACAGTGCACCTCGGACGTTAATGCCTGAAGACGTTTGACTGCTTTGCTTCCTGATGTTTGTGGAGTATTCTGTTTTAAGTTTCAAGCGGGCGCAGTGGTACGTAGAAGCGATAGCTGTAACTATAGTTTTAGAACGAATAAACAGAGTGAGAAAGTGTGAAGTTCCTAAGCCATCCACGCTAAGAGCCGGGTGTCTTGGGATTCTCAAGTACAAACAGCGGCAGTGCGAAAGCAAACATTGAAAAGAAAAGCAGTGCGACTTTTAAGCAAACAGTAGAGGTATAGCTCTTACCTCCTGCTTAGATCGACAGTCTATACTTTTCCTGCGCGTCGATACCTCAGCGCCGCCTGAGCCCCCGCACACCCGTTCCTACACTTTGGGGCTTCTCTGAGCTTTAAAGCATTCCACGTATGCGAGGAGTGGTCCTCTTGCTACAGCGGCGGCATGGCGTCGCACGGCAGAACGTACCTCACTTTTCCGTCGCTGCGCCTATCCGAACAAAAGCGACCTTTCCATGTTTGCCTTAAGCAGAAGTTTCCTCCTTCGATCGAAGCGGGCTGTGCAGAAAGCGTCGAGGCTCCCATCCGCCCTGCACTTGGGTATCTTTATTTCATCACTGATTGCTTGACACGCGGTGTCAGGGACAGCTTCTCACAGTGCGCCAATCCCCCTGTGCTCTCTCTCTCTCTTTTCTTTTTAATGAGCGACTCCACAAAGACTCCATAAGTTTCAATTCGTGCACATTTGTAAAACTGTTAGGGCAGTAGGATTTCTTTCGATGCACGCCATTCGAGTCTTTCCTAACGAGGGACGTCGGGGAGAAGAGATAAGACTTGGTTTGAGGCATAAAAAAATATCCAGGTGAGCAGGTTTAATGGTGCCGAAGTAGAGACACAGTTCTTCCCAGGGTGAATAGGAAGTTATTGTATCTCTGTACTGGGTACTGAATACGTGCCTTTATTCTTTTGCTAGAACGAAGGAATAGCCGCAATGAGGATAACGAGGAGCCGAACGTGCCAGTCGCCCTTTTAGCTGGCAAGCAATAAAGTCCAACCCTAACTCAATTTACCATGTTGTTTCCCGAAGTGGAGCGAAGTTTCCAATTACTGTGATCTTGGATGTGAGGCTGTGAATGGTCCTTTGTATTTCGCATGCTATGCAAAGAGCTTAGAATGCTAGAGGTATTAGCGCATTTGAGGTCATTTTAGACATCGTGAATTCCTTGTGGCATGTACACACAGATCGCCAGTTGTAAGTATCAAAACTGCGCCGTTCACTTTATGTTTCATGGGCCTCCATATGAACGAACTTCCTCCGTTCTTTTTTTATGTAATATTATACAAAGCTCGGTGCGCGCACAAGCTCAGGCGAAGTTTGCTTGGTGCCGTACATCAAACCGCTTTGTTGCCTTAATCTCGTAAAGGTCTGCTACTTTCAATTGTCGTTCTTGTTGCCAAGCGTTTCGCGGCAAAATACCCTGTAAATAACGCTACTATCGAGCACAACACAAAAAAAAATATCACCAAGCACTATCAGTACGTTATCAGCTGGTCCTGACATATATATCATGTTGTACTGTCAAAAAAGTGTTCCGGGTGTTTCTAACTCTCATCTTTATTTGTACTGTGCGCACATATCTCCCAAATCACGCACGAAAAAAGAACTGAAGACGGAAAGAACATGCAAAGGATAAACAGAAACAAACTAAAACAAAGGTGCTCGGTGTTCGCGCTGTAAGATACGTCTGCAGACAGCCTGATCTGCTAAGTTAGTTTCAAAAAACAAGTTTCATTCATTCAAATAACTTTACTCAGTGCCCTGTAATTCGATGGGGTGGGCCTGGACCCGACCTAGGTTTCGGCCAAGGGCTGTTGGCCCTTGGCAGCTTCCTCGGCTCTCTGGACGGCCCAGAGTTGGTGCTGCAGGTCCAAGCTGAGCAACGCAGACTCACAGCGCGCGCGGAGGCTTTCGCTGTTTGAGGCTGCATTACCGTTATCCTCTATTACAGCCGTAAATTCCCATAGTATATGCTCCAGGGTGGCTCTAGAGTCGCAATGCACAGTCTGCACTTCTCCGCCGTATATAAATTTGGGTGTATTAGGTGCATAATAGCTGGATTCGGATATGATCTGTTCTCTAACTATATACCGCCACTCGACAGACTAGTTTTTGCGTTATTTTGGTTGCGGCGGCGAGAATGTACGCCTCTGCAATCTATAGTGTTGCGCAATTTCGTGAAATCTGGTCATTCAATCTTCCCACTCCCCCTCATCGGTAGTCGGTGAGGCGGGGCTAACCGGGGCTCGGTCCCAAGGCGCTTGAGCCATGTGGTGCACCACCTCATTGCTACCGTCTGGTAGTGTTTGAGCGGGTGTCCAGATAATGTCGACACTTTTGTCGCGGTTATTAGCTAATTTTAGGAGTCGTAGTGCCTCTGGGGAGATTCGAATGTTGGCGAAGTTTCGTGTGGCCGTCTGGGAATCGCTGATGATTATGCCCGCTTGTGTTTGTGCTATGCCTAGCACAATAGCTATTTCCTCTGCGGTTTCTGCGTGTAATGTGTTGACTGTAGCGCTCGTCGTGCATCTTCCGTTGTAATTTATCACCACTGCTGTGTACGCGCGCTTCTGTGTATCTAGCTGCGTCTACAAATCTGGTGTCCTTGCTGTTACCGAATTTCTTCTGTATATTGCGTGCACTGCTTTCCCGTCTACCCTGATGGTGGGTAGGATGGCTATATACTTAAACGAATAGCCAACAAACATAGTGGAATGAAAGAAGGCAATCTGCTTAAACTAGTCCAAGTATACGTAATAAGGAGAATAGTATACCTGGCATCGTACTTATCATGGCACTCGTCAGGAAAATACAAATTAAACTGCTTAATCAGAAAAATCTACAAGCAAGCAATCGGACTCCCTCACCACCAGCAACGATAGACTACTGCAGCTGATGCTACACAATACACTGGATGAGCTAATCGAGGCACAACGAATAGCACAATACGAACGCCTGTCCAAAACTAAAACAGATAGGCAAATATTGGATCGCCTAGGTATAAGGTATCATATCCAACATGGCGTCAAAGTAGATATGCTCAGACACATCAAAGGCGTGATAACCATCCCTCCAATACACAAAAAACAAATTTGTCCGAAATATAACTTCTTCAATGACTCATGCAAAGTGCGCACTTTCTTTACAATGCCAAGTTGTTTTGAAAGTGTGCAGCGTGCTTCGCAAGTGGCGTGAAATCAATATCGCGTCCGAAAGTCAGCGTCGTTTCCCTGTAACGCAAGTGCGGGCGTTGACAGGATCCCCTAATAAGCGATTCTAGATCGGGACTCTCATCAAGGCTCCCGAATCTCGAATATGCGAATGAATATTTCCCCGCCTTTCGTTCTAGATGGCTGATAAAGCTTGGCGTTCGTCTTGTGCTCACAGAAAGGTGGGTTATGCACGGACCACGTGCTAGATTCATTACGTGAACCAACCGTGGGTTTGGGCGTGAGTATTCATTACCGGTTATACTGGGTTCCACCGGTATGGGCTTTCTGAGACGAGAAGTCAGCCGCGTTGTCGCGTCATTTCAGAAGGGTGGTGAGTGCGGCGTAAGACGTCTTGGAAAGTTTGAAATGCTGGACAGGCCGCGCACGATGGAAAGTGTAAAGGCGAGAGCCGGCGAGAGGGGAAATTGGTGGCCGGGTGGATTGCCCCTCCTCGCGACGAGCTTGTACAAACTATCTCACTCGGCTCGCTCAAGAAGCCTGGACAAGTTTTAATCAACGTTGATATAAGCGTGCAAACCTGGCGGTGGTTCCATCGAGCTATCGCAATGCACTGATATTAGTAAGCTTGTCACCATTAAAAACACACGCTCTGTTCGGGAAACGCTCATGTTCTACAAGGGGCTCCTAAATTGCATTGCACTCAAGGTATTTTAACATTTGACCTACTGAAGAAGTCTTTTAAGAACTGTGTGTTATGCACAGTTTTGTTAAAATCTGCATTTCTGCATTTGGTTTTCAATTGACGATAGTCAGGTGTTAGAAAAACATTAAATTCGATTCAATTTGCTTTATTTCGCAGAAAGTGGGGAGAAAAAAAGTAATAAGAAAGCTTTCTGGAGAGGTTTGCCGGCTAAAATCTGCTATCAGCAGCTTGACAAGGCCGGGAAACCCATGCAAGACAGAGGGCAAGAACCATTATTACGCGGCGTGGTTGCTTAGTGGCTCTGATGTTCGTATGCTAAGCATGAGGTCGCGGGATCGAATCCCAACCACGGCGCCGCATTTCGAGGAGGGCGGAATGGGGAAAACGCCCGTGTACTTTGATTTACGTACTCGTTCAAGAACCCCAGGTGGCCCAAATTTCTGAAGTCATCCACCACGGCGTGCCTCATAAGTAGATCGTGCTTTTGGCACGGAAAGCCCCATAATATAAGTAACTTATTTTAACAGATTATATTGTACATAAATTCAAAAAACACAAACAAAAAATAAAGCGATCGTTACGTACACTGATTCTCGTGGCGTTTAGACATTAGCAAAGCACTTGTAGTATGACATGAGATTTTCAGTTTTGGAATAATGTGTAAATAAAGTAAAGTAACAAAAGAAAAATAAGTAAGCACCAGACCAAAAACACCAAGTTTGATGGACCATGAACGCAGCAGTACTGTTACCCTGTGTTTGCAAAGTACATATGTAGTTGCTGCAACGACAAATTCATGGCGTGCTTGTACATGTTAAGTACGGTTTGTAAATTGCATTTTAATGCTTGGTATTTATAATTATTTAGAAACTTAAGATCATTAAAGCTCATTGTATTTATTCTATGAACTGTAGCTTACTCTATATAATGATTGGTCATGTATTTACACGTGACTAAAAGACATAGGACGGTCCAGCAATGCGTGGTAGGCCATTACAAGCGACATTGTCATTGCTTCCTGAACAAGCAGATTAAAAAAGCAACAGGCTAAAATGAAGCTGGTGTTGACAAACATATAGTAAGTCGCGAGTACGCCATGAATTCCCTCGGAAAATCGTGTCTGCATGATAAGTCACCACCATTTGGAATTGTACAGCAGTCAGATTATAGTTTCTCGTGTGAAGTGTGTCATGAAAACTTTCCATCTAAGAATTTCATTTCTTGTTAACAAGGTTCACATTCAACCTGTTACACTCGAGAACTGCATTGCATTGAACAGCTCGTTCCCACTCATATTCAGAAATACCAGTGGCTGTTATACCTTAATATTACGCCCAAGCATTTTCTAGATGCCTGTAAAAAGAAAAAAAAATATTCTGCAGATACTACGCGCTTTGAGAATCAGTTTAAACGAAGCTTTAATTGCTGTATGTGAGATAGAGAAAAGTTTAATGATACGAAATGCAGAGAGGTTGGCCTGAGGTACATTCCTGTAGCCAGCTACCCTGCGTTGGGAGAAGGGGAAGAGGTAAAGAAAGAAGGAAGAAAAAGGCGCATGATGGGTGACGATGATGAGTAAATACGTAAATAATATATTAAGTAATTTGAGGCTACTTAAAGTTTAGTCTAGGCCCGTGCTTTTAAAAAAAATTAAGATTTAGATGGCCTTAAAACTGGCTTGAAGATCTGGCCAAGGCCCTAAAGTACCTTTCTTCGACACCGGCGGGCTGCCGAGGTGTGTAGGGACATTGTTCAACTTTTGATGCTCTTCGAGGTACTGAGGGCAGTCACACAACACAGGATCTGTAGCCGCTTTCACATTGCACAGCCCACAGTCTGGAGATGTTGCTTCACATGAGGTGCACGTGCCCGTGCGTAAACATCACCCCCAGCCTATGTCTGTGCAGGAGACTGGCACATCTGCGTTGAATTTTGGGTGATAGATTAAATTTTACCGGACGACTCCAATCTTTCGAGTCGTCTGTGGCGATTATTCGGATTGTTCCAGTGCTTTTCTGTCTCTGTTCGGATGCCACTTGAGAGAAGGCAGTTGGCATTCGCTCTTGAAAAAGGAATAGAGAGCAGTGGCTCTGGTTCTTCGAGCACCTTCTTCACTTCAGCATCGGCCAGTTTGTGGCCGTGTGCATCACAGTGACTGGGAACCCCTGAAATGTAATGTGGTGGCCGTTCTCTTCTGCTAAAGTGCATAGCTCGCCAGTCTGAAGAGCCAGTCTTCTGTAAGAGCTTTCTTTCATTACGATTCGAAGTATGTGCCGACCTTATTTCGCGTCACTAAATACTGTCCATACTTGAGGAGGGTGTCGCATAATATAGTGCACTGCCTCTCTGATTGTCACTAGTTCCGTGGATGTTGGTGTCGTTTTGTTTCGCAAACGAAACCGTCGAATGACTTGATGCGCCGGCACGACGAAAGCCGCACCTGACGCATACGACGAGACCGATCCGTCTGTACATATGTTCAACGATGAGCAACGTTCTTTTGACATATATTACAATGTTAGATATTCTAGAAACTCCAGAAATTGAGATTGAGCCGTATCTGTATTTTGGACATTACCGACTGGGGCATACGTGGATAGTGAGCAGGGGCAGAGTATGATGGTATGACATATTTTTGGCATTTATTAGGTTTCGAAGAAGTGGAGTCCGGCCGTAGTGTCGATAAGGGGTGGCTTCGGTGACGCCGCAGCAGCCGCAGAAATAGTCGCAGAGGTTCGCATCGCAGAAAGACAGGTATAGGGGTGGCGCGAGCTTCCTTAATTGTGCCATAAATTGAGGTGCACCCTGGAACCCCTAGACATGTTGTCAGCATCTGAGCAGACTGGCAGGCTATATCAGATGTAGCCGACGCAGGGAGCCTGGTACAGCCGAAGTAGCGAATACTCCGATGGGCCCCACTTCGTACCGGCCAGAAACAGAAATACTTGAGCAAGTCCAGTTAATTTCTCCTGTAACATTGCCACATATTTTGGCCATTAAACACTGCGGTCAGTGACTACACCCAAATATATATCGTGGGTAAAATATGGAATGACATTGCCATTGATAATAATCGGATACAGACAGATAAGCTTTCGTGCGAACGCTATGTCAGCACACTTATCTGTGGCCAGTTGCAGTCCTTGGCACTGCAGGTACCTGCAGGTAAGCTTCATTCAAATTATTGTCACAGCGCGTGGGATCCATTTCTTTTACGCATCATATGTCCTTTACGGGGAGGAGCGACCATTGAGAATAAGCAATAAGGCAAATAACTTGCCTCTCGCAGGCATCGGATACGATAACTTTGAGTATTCGTCTCCCGTACCAACTAAGGGTCAGCTGACCACCAATAATGCGGTACCGGTGACTCGCAAATCAAAGCGATATCGCTCGATTAAAGCCGCGTTCTTTGTGACGAGTCCATTGAAGGCTGGCAAAAGAACAGTGATCTCCATAATTCTTCATATCTTTTTCTTTTACTTTTTTTGTTATCTAGTTGCTGACGAGAAAAAGATCTTAGTTACAAGAGTCAGAGAGGGGTCGGTCTGTAGCAGGTTCACCGTGGCCTGCTATGCACTGGGGAGTGAAAGTACACAGGATAATTAATGAGGAGAATAACTGTTGGAAATACTGTCGGGCGCTTCGTAGTATAGCTGGAGCGTTTCGTAGCGGAGTAGTGAAAGCAGACACGGCATTGTGAGGTACTTTTTTATGGGGAATGCTGACGAAAGAAGGCTCAATCTCAAATTAACGAAGTAACAACAGACGACGGGCAGGATTAGAACAGCGGAGATGTGTTTACGAACCCTTTGAAGTGAGCGGCGCCTTTCTTCCTGTTTCCAGTCAATCTTCAGAAGGCTCCGCTCTCCTTTGTGCGGGCATTAACTCCTATTTCCCGAGGGCTTTCTCGACTATGAACGAGCAGCGGCAGTGCCTTCAAAGCTGGCGGCAAGGTCTTCTGTTCAGGGTGGGTAGGCTGCTGCGTCCCGCATCTCAAGTGGCGGACTATTTCTTCTGTTTCGCAACTTGCTTTGCCAACACGACAGAACATCACGCAATGGATGCCAGATCACAAGAGCAGGGTTTTCTTGCTCTCTAAATATCTCCTTCCCCTCATATGTATGTTTTGTACAAAGCATCAGTGGATCCGTCGGAAGACACAGAAACAGAATTTTCCTGGCTGCTGGAGAAATGCCCGTGCCGTTTCGAAGGCGATGAAGCCAGAGCCTTGGTTGCGCAGATTAGAATGAGGAAAGTACTCGTGATTTTCGCCAGTAGAAAGTGTGGGAACGCGCAAGAGACCTTAGACACAGAAAGCAATGCTGTGCCAGTAGAACATTATTTTGTGATTTCTATGTTCATGGTTGAGAGGGATATGATCTGAATACTTCGTCCGTGGTAGCGAAAATTTGCAGCAGGAAAGAACTAATATTATCGCAACGCCCCGAAACGTGGCCTAGGAGCGCCCGTGAACAGGCATAATGAAAATTCAGGCAAAGAGCACTTTTTGCTTGTGCAGTAAGGCCACATCAATGATAAATTTTCTTTGCATGGATGCGTTTGGTATATTTGAGAAAGTTTTGTCCACCACCACGATTGTTTGTTCCTCTTTCTGTCTTTCTTTTTTTGACAAAGGAGCCTCTGACCGCCTTCCACTCAATGCAATTCGTCATGTTCCAAAAAACGATAAAATTAGGAGATTAGAGACAATGACAATGTTTATTCGCCCATATTTATGGCTGCGGCAAACAAGCAAACATGCGCGATAACTTTCATTATATCTTTATCGCACTAAAATGTATCTAATTTACTTTTAATAATTACTGTAACCGGCACGTTCTTTTAAAAAAAAAGACACAGTTACCGGAGTTCTGACAGTCAGACTTGTAACTCAGTCTTTTGTGTTTTTTAAACGTGCCGCGTACAGTAATTATTAAAAGTGGGATTGTCGGGTATCCTGGGGTTCGGTTTCGCGTCGTTATTGGGGTCGATTTTCATGTCATATAGGAGTGGGCAGGCCGCTATGTTTGATCAGGTTTTCACTGATGAGAGAGCCCGTGAATGTTAATTTCAGAATTGAAAACCAATACTCAAAGCGTAATATGTTGCTACAAATTCCGTCACTTCACCAGTTTCGAGAAATAAGTACGGAATAAAAATTGACAGTGACTTTCTCACACGCTAAAGAGGGTGATGGCGAAAGCATGTGCGCTCAAGAGAATTTCATTGAATTGCTTGACCTTCTCATTCGAATGCGTTGTTACTTCTTAATACGTTTTTTTTTCACCAATGTTCATAGTTCGAGTGCCTTAATTGGCACTATCTTAATTAACGGCACCTTCATTATTTCGCCCTAATTCATACCAATGGTCGTGGGTTCAACTTCTGCCAAAGGTTGAGGGTGCGACTCGCATTAAAGATGCTGGGTTCGACTGCCTTAATTAACTATATGGTAATTAACTGTGCCTTAATTAACTTCGCCTTAACACCTAAGATCATGGGTTCCACATTGACACAAGCTCGAGTGTTCGATTCCCACCCAAGGTTGTGGGTTCGAGCACATGGATCAACTCTATCTTAATTAAGTTTGCCTTTTTTAGGCATGTTGAGCGACATCAGTCATCATTGGAAGAAGACGACGGACATGCGAGCAGTGGCACGAGCGCGTGTGTGCGCGAGGTGAGCTCACGTGACTTTTTGCACCGCGCGCCGCGTTTTTCAGACCATCGGGGGTAAGATCCAATTAAGGCTTTTCCCTTAAAAAACAATACATCATCGTCGAAGGCAGGCATATTATGTACTGCAGTGATCGTGGGTATATATGCCAACTTTGCATACTGTGTATAGGTGTCCTGATAAGCTCTAACTAGTGCTACACAGCATACTGTATTTGCTCGATTCTAACGATCACCTTTATTGAATAAATATGCATGCAAATTTCCGTGCGCGTTACAATCGTAACTAATTCTACTCAATATCAAAAACGAAACCGATTCTTACTACAGAAGAAAAGCTTAATGCAAGGTAGCTAGCCACGCTGTCATCGAACCGATGTTTCTTTTTATGCCTTGGATTGCGGTCGCCGTTTCTCAGTTTGCTGTAAATGCGGCTTGTCTAGTGCATTAGTGGTCGGTAGACAGCGAAAAGGAGATGTCGTCGGACCACGGCAGCGACTAACCGCTAAGATTCAGGTGTGCGTGTGTGTCTGTGTGCCTTTGTATGTTCCATAACGTTGGTTCAACAGCTACGCTTAGACTCGCGTTTCTTTACCTAATGTGCGCGGTACGATCGGCACCAAGGTATATTATTTTACAGTTGTGGGGTAATATAACAGCGCCTTACAATCGGGGGCGCGGTAGAATTGTGCAAATATCGTTTGTGGCATCTTTTTTCCTGTTGATTTTTTCTATTTCACAATGCACCTTGCACACAACGCTTACTACATAGTATACGTTTTTACAATTTTCTTCGTGTTTTCTCGCATGGTCAATTTATTATGAACAACCGCCGTGGTTGCTCAGTGGCTATAGTGTTAGGCTGCTGAGCACGAGGTCGCGGGATCGAATCCCGGCCACGGCGGCCGCATTTCGATGGGGGCGAAATGCGAAAACACCCGTGTACTTAGATTTAGGTGCACGTTAAAGAACCCCAGGTGGTCGAAATTTCCGGAGTCCTCCACTACGGCGTGCCTCATAATCAGAAAGTGGTTTTGGCACGTAAAACCCCATAATTTAATTTTAATTTATTATGAACACCTCAGGATAAGTAATTTTCTCAGAGCGCTATGCGAATCTACGGCGCACGCGTACACATGTGTAATACAGTAATACTGGCTTTTCTTTGTGCTTTCGCTGAATAGCGTCACGGAGATACAGCAATGCCACCGGAAGGTGTCGAGCTTCTCGCAGTGGCTGAAATTTCGTTGGATGAAAGTCTTAGTTTGCCACCGAAAGCAGGATCTCCTTCCACGTAGCCTTATCCCCGAAGTACCACCATTCGATTGCCGAACTCTTTGGGAGTGCAGGGAACGCGTCTATGTACTTGCCAGCAAGCAATCCAGAAACTAAAACAACCGCGGCAAGGAGCAACGCCTTAGTCAGCAGCCGCATTCTCGAGTTCCGATGTGGATGAGCGAGCACCGACGCCTGGAGGAGACTGTTGCCGCCGCTGTCCTTGGTGGCCCGGGATCTCGTACTTCTCGCATATTCCAAGCTTTTCTACTTGACGAAGAGACCCATAAATGTGCCATCGCCATGTGTAACACGACGGCAATTGCGTACACACACCGAATCCACCTGGAGAAGTACACGACTAAGCTTGCCTAAGTTTTATGTGTCAGATATCCACGAACCTCAGGACTCCAGAGGTTCTCTTCGCTAAACGGCTCACGTTGATGCAGTGGTGAGGAGGAAGAAATGTGGTCGCAAGGTGCAGTTGTCACAGCGCTGGTTCCGGAAGGTTCAGGAAGGCGCCTCTTTTACACTTATTTCAACTTGTTTGCAGACCGACCATGCAGCGGTATTTGAGGCATAATGATATAGCGTGCGCTGCATTGATGCTTAAATTAAACACCTCATCGTTATGTGAAGGACCTGGTCCGGCACGTCGCAGTGCTCGCACAGAAATAGCGCCTCATTCAGTGGCACTACAACTATTCGTCGCGCCCTTCTGTGTGCGTATTGAAAAAAACTGCGTTTATTACAGCCTCTCGCCGACCTCCCATATAGCATCGAAAGCCAAGTGCCCTGCACAGGCTGGAGTAGCACATAAAGCGCGTTCTCGTCCTGAGTAGTATATGCATGTCTTACATATAGAAATTCTTGTCAGCCAAAAGAATTTTTGTACATTCGATCGTTGGTATTTAACGTTTTAAAAAAGGAATACTATGAACTGCCTAACGGAAGGCGTCGGAATTCACGACCGTGTGCTTACTTGCGATTGTACCAGCACGGTGGATAAAAAAATATTTTAGCATCAAATGAAGCAGATGGCTAGAAGGAAACAATACTTAGTTGACATTTCTTGAGTTGGCAACTTAGACGCGGCAGGAATAATGTATTATACAACGTTCGTGGGCAGAAATTCCTATCAGTGGCAGCAGCGCTTCTCGTAGCAACACAGTCTGTTATCAAACGCGATGGCTAAATATTTGCCACCATATAGCCCTTATCCTACCCTAACAGCAAACCGCTATCGCGTCAGTGGACGATGCCATGTCACTGGATGAGGCTGTTCTTTATGCTTGGACAAGTAAGCCTGCAGCCCTTAGAGAAACCTCAAAATGACGTCGGGTTTGAGCTTGGATCGGTCACATTGCAGCGACATTACATACTCCATACACGTCTGCACGAGGCAGGAAACTATTTTTGCACATGCAAACGCGTGTCCAGTCTAAAGCGAATCCGAGAGTAACGCCTCGAAGACGCTCGCGTTTACCTGCCTCTAGACTCTACATCGTTGTAAAAAGAAAGCCCCTGTACTCGCGAGGCGAAATGTCAGACTCAAGATGATAAGAAGTACGTAGAACAGAACAAACGAAAGAAAAGGACAGTGAAAAATAGAACATTGGGCAATATAAGGACGACAGAACATTGATAGGGTAAACTTCACAAACGAAACAAAATTTACCGTGGTTGGCACACTTAAAAGCGTAGGCTTCCGGGCGCTGTAATGGTCTTGTGCAGACTGACATCTGTCAAGGGGCAATAGCGTTCCTGTCGTCGAAGTTCAGCCTAGATGAATTGGAAATACAAGGAGCATTCGGCGAAGAGATGAAAAGCTGTGGCACTAACAAAAAGGAAATCGGAGGTCAGCTAAACACTTATGAGTTTCGAATGCGAAAGCACAAATGTCCAATTGAACGCCGCTTATTGGTCCTTCTAGTTTTGCGCTTCGAGTAATGTGCCATAGCTGTACGTGCTACCCGGTTTAGCAAGCAGCAGCATCAGCCTACGCAGCGAACGCCGCATGCCACCGATGTCCTGCGCTACGAGAGACCGAAGAAGCAGCAGCGGCCACCAAGGCCACCATGGCGCGCCGCTGCGTGAGAGCGTTGACAAACGTGCCCACGGCAACCGCGAACCTCCCTCGAGCTTCTTCCTGGACGCGCTGCCCCATCTATTGGCACTGCCACGAATTGCTCGCGTGGCCTCCGAGACGAGAAGCGTGGCGCGCGGGTGTCCGCGAACGCTGAGAATTGTTCCCTCGCTTGCCACACACTCAGTGGCGCATACTCAGTAAGTCAAATTGGCGAGAGATTCATTGAAGAGGGACACATACCGAGTGCATTCGTGGCACGGCTCTCTGAAGCGTTGGCGTGAAAGGCGTTTCTTGAAAAGCGGCACAGACCCAGGGCATTTGCGGCGGAGCCTGCTATTACATTGCATTTATGTCCTTGGGCAACCCCTCTGACGCGGGTTCTCTTCCGCCCAGTATCATGTAACGAAATTTACGGAATCTTATTTCTCATTGTAGAGCGCCACATTCCCAGTGGAACATACCTTGTTACAGAGATTCATTGAAGAACGGCACACACCTACTGACACATAACCAGTAACCCATGTCGGCCTCAAAGGTTCATTGCAGACAAGCACAGACCGCGCGGCACATGCTCAGTACTCCAAGTGAGCGTCAAAGTGTTTCATCGAACAGCCGTGCCTACCCAGTGCCGCGTCTACAGTGATAAATGATGGCTTGAAAAGTTCGTTGAAGAGCAGCACCTATGTACGCATCGCCTCGTTCTCAGTTACCGAAGTTGGTGCGGTGGTTGATTTTGACCCTCTTCTGCACCACAGCCCGATGCGCTACCCATGCTACCGCTAACTACACAGCGACCCGGATAGGTGGGAAAATGGTTAGATACAAGCATACAAACAGCATAGATAGTTAGCCCCCCGGAAAGTGCGCAGAGTACCCTGAGAATTCTAGCGTATTAAATGTAACTGCGCCGTGGGAATCGGGATCTGAAGAATGTTAAATTTACTTACAGTAGTGAAATGATATCTACAGGGGATGTCGAAAATGTCAACTATACCGACTTGAAAACATGTCCGCACACGACGCTGCATATTGTTAAATATTCCATGGAGGTTTGTTGAAGTTATATTTGCCATGTACGGCACAATGACCATCTGTATATCTCCTGCAGTGTGTGAGATTTGTTCTGTACACTAATGCTCTGAGTGCAATCAGATGCTCCCTACCGACCTATAAGGTCGGTGGGGTGCGAACTATACATCTTGCGTTATGAGATCGCACGTGAAACTGCGATGTAATTAACAATTATCATTTTTTTCTCACTGCCGAGATAGTTTTCGCATACCCAGTAGCTGTATGTAAAATGCAGTAATAAACGTAAAATTTTGTTTATTACACAACAAATATACGGTGTTAGGGGACTACCACTTGAAACAAGAAATAGCTACTTAATCAACCGGCTTAGAGTACACAAAAATTAGTCATGATAAATCAACGGAAAGTCTTTTAACATATGGTGTCCCACAAGGTGCTACCCTTGGCCCATTATTATCCTTTGATGTGTAATAATAACATTACCATACCTAACACACCATCAAATATATATGCCGATAACACAAATGAATTCTTCTCAGGTACAGATGTGATTATTCTTGAAAAAGAAACTATTGTATTGCGGCATAATCTTGTCTTATGGCTGCAGGCGCAGAAATAAAACCAAACACAAAAAAGTACATCATTTTCCAACCGTGCAATAAGTCTCTTAAACATGATAGGTTTATTCAATTCTATAGCGACATTATTTGGTGCGTTTGCGCACATTGCTTTCATGGCGTCCTCCTACCGGTTATTGGAATTACCTGCAGATTAAAAACCGTCACTGCTCCTTCGGCTAAAAAAAAATGTTATATTAGAGCCTCATGGACTCCCGTCCTCAACTGCCTACTTGTTTGAAGACCCACAACAGTAAATAACATATCGAATATATTTTATTAGAAAATAATGTTGTCACTGCAACTGAAAATTTGCCATACCAAAGCCATGTTCTTCCTCTTCTTGCGAAAAATAAGATGCGGCGTATTGAAAACATCATGAGTAAGAAGTTAGCAGTGTCTGTCTTTCAACAAATAAAATATCGATCAGATACGTTTTCGTGCTGTTATCTTCAGTTATCTATCCCTTGCGACACATCAACTTCCTGAAAGAACGAAATACGAACAATTATGGCACTCGTAAGCTAAATTACCACATTCTTTTTACAAATTCCGCTACAACTGCTCCACCTCTGCCAGCCGGATCGAGTAATTCCGCTCCTCCAGGATTTAGCGCTTCGACGCCTATTAATTCACAGCTGGTCAAAACATAATCAGCGCAAAATGTGTCCTTCGCCCCGGCGTCCCTGTCAACGCTATGCACGTCAGAAGCTCCGACTGCCTGTCACACCGTGGTGACAGCATTTCCAAGGGATCCTAATATCGCCAAAGCTTCCTTCGTCTACTGCCAGTTTTTGACGGACGAGTCGCCCCTGCTCCGACATCGACGAATGCGCGCGTGACCATACAAGCTCACGCCGCCAGCTGCAAGCCCTTTCCCGTCTCGTGCACGTGCAGCCCTGTTCCGTACGGTCACCCAACTTCTCGACCTCGATCCCACGGACAACACCGTGTCGCCTTCTTAAACAACATGAGCAAGTTGCCCAATCGACCACAATTCACTTACACCCGATGTACTGAGCGGGGCGGCGCCATCACGTGATGTGTTAATCCCCCCCCCCCCCCCATTGCACCAATGTTTTCCACCAGAGTGGTCAGCTATGCTGGACCTTTCCAACCACATGACCTCGAGCACTTGAATCAGCCTGTGACCCCTGCTGTGTGTCACTTTCTCCACCGCGCCGGCAGCTGTGCTTCATTTCCAGTCCAAACATCATCATGACATCTCGACACAATTCTGCCAAGGACCTCACGCCGCACTGTCCCTACACGGTTTTCAAAGCCACCCTCGACAATGCTGTCATTTACTGACCGCGGAACCTGTTTACGTGTTACTCCCCTGCCTCCCGCAACCCACAAACTACAATCTTCTCCTACCTTCATTACCTACCGTCATCAACTACCGTCATCAGACTCTCGCAAACTACCTACATTGAAACGGAAACACGTACGATGGGCTTGTGACCGCGACTCCGCCCTCTACCGTGGCAGGCTCTTTGGCAGCACCGATGTGCCGACGTGCCAACGACGATTAAATACTCCAGGAGATACGTTAAAGTGGGGCAAAAGAGAAATGTAGAAAAATAAGATAAATAAAAAATAAAAATAAATAAATAATAACAAAGGAAGCCTCACCCGTGCCTCTAAGTATAACGGGATAGTAAGAGGAAAAAAAACAACAAAGATTATAAGAATGAAGGAAAAGAAGAGAGAAGAAAGAGAGAGAGAGAGGTGAAGGGTGTAGAGCTACTATCATCCGGCTGGCCACGACCAAGGGAACGGACAAGGAATTCAGCGGCATTTATTTGAATATTCTTTGAGTGTAGCCGTTTTGCTCCTATATTGTTTCTGGATTCTTGATTGTCTTGTGTCATGTCTTCCTGCTTCTTGCTTGTCATGTTAGGGCTTTATTCTTCATTAGAGATGATGTCATTCTTCAGTGCTTCTTGGTTTTTCTTGTTTACCCGGAAAAGGCTTTGAAAATATCTTTAAGCAAACTTAGAGAGGCAAGTGATAGATTTATATTATTTTTAAATAGTTTTTTGTACGCTGTTTGTAATTCTTTTTCTGTGCAAGATTAAAAGCTTTATAAATTTATGTAAGGTAATGTTATACTGTGCTCGGTACATGAGACTCCAGTAATATGATGTAATGTATTTTAATTACTTTGACTATCTTTTTCCACTTTTAAGTACCTCTAAATCAGGTATTTCTAAAAATGCATAATTTTTTTAATTCCCAGTTTTAATTTTGGTTATTTTGGTTATTGAGTATTGTTTATTTAGACAGTTCTTGTATATATATATATATATATGATGGACGATTTATTTATAAGTATGGTGGTAGTGTTTATAGTTGGACTTCTTTTCCTTATGTTATACGTTGTGATATTTTAAAAGTGAAGAATAATTTCAATTGATTGTTGTGTATAGTTCAGCAAGGTGCGGTCATTTATTATTTTTTAAATATCACTTGGTGAAACCACCAGCCTTTTCCAATACTAGGTCTTATTGTCTAAATTAGGTATTTTCTAAATTGTGTTATTGAAATGGAACGGTCTGAGATGTTCTATTGTAATGTGGGTTTTAGTAATACAATATTAGTGGAGGTAGTAGTCTTCCCACTTTCTTGATTTTATTTTATTTTGGTGGCAAAATCACTTGTTGTGAACATGCCTTAATTGATTTGGTGATAACATTATGTATTTGAAATTTGATATTTTGTAAGCATCCGGCGAAATCACTTTTGTTAACTTGCCGGTTTCAGCAGAATAGATGAGGGGTGCTTGCCCATGATGAAAATTTGAACTTGTCGAATTCATCGACAGAAACAAATGCATCTTTGTCCATATTGAATTTCCGACGAAATCACCTTCGTTGAACCTGCCGGGCCGATTCGTTGAGTAATAAGTTTCCTTTTCTCTTTGAAGGGTGAAATCACCTAAGGTGAGCATGCCCGGTGGGTCTTGTTTTTTTTTTTTTTTTTTTTTTTTTTTTTTTTTTTTTTGCGAGATCACTCAAGGTGAACATGCCTATTGTTGTATTTCTGGGCAATTGAAACGCTTCGTTGCTTGTTTCAGTGAAATCACGTTCCGTGAACTTGCTGGTTTTCAGCTTTTAATCTCCTTAGCGTATTGCCGAGAACGATTATTTGCATCATACTCCTTAATGAGAGGAGAGTTCTTTGGTTTGTTTTCTAGTTGGACTCCCGACGAAATCATCTTATGTGAACGTGCCGGGAGAAATATATTATAGAATTGGGGTGAAATTTTTTTTCTGGCGAAATCACGCAATGTGAATATGCCATTTTTCTCATTCTTTTTTTTCCTGGCTTATGGCGAAATCACTATTGGGAACATGCCTTAATTCAAGTTTTTCTTATGTGCCTGTTGACCGTTTACATTATGTATACATATATACACACACGCATGCATGCATATATATATATATATATATATATATTGCTGATTAAATTTTTTGCACATGATGACTGTCGAGTAGATATTACATCAGTATAATTAATGGAATAATTATTTGAATACCATTTTGTTTCAAGGGGGTTCTATGGATTTTTATCTGATTTTTAGTATCTGGCGGGATCACTTCTAGTGAAACGTTGAAAAGAATTTTTTGTGTAGTTCATTTTTATTTCATCTTTTTGTTGCGATCATTCAAGATAAATGACCTCCTCAACCATTTTTGTTGCATGGCGAAATCGTTTAAGGTGAAAGTACCTTATATTTTTGTTATTGTATGTCTTGTACGTATTTTTACTAATTTTGTTGCATGTCAGTTATAAAAATTTATTTGTTAATGGTTTTCTTCACAATTTTTTTTAGTGCTGTACTTATTTGTGGTATTCTTAGACTTCTTAGTTTTTATTTTTATTTATATCGAAACTGGAAGGTTGGTTGATTGTATTAGGGTTCTCTTATCATGAGAATATTAGACTGATGTACTTCATTTTTGATTGATAAATGTGTTTAAATGCTCGATTACTTATTTAGAGGTACCTATTAGTGCGTTTTTTTTGTAATAGTGGTTCTATTTTGTGATTGTACTATAGTTCTATATTCTTTGAATATTTGGGATCTTTAATTTTTTCGTAATTCCTTCAATTACCTTTAGTGCTTCAGGTTTCCTAATAATTTCCCGTTTGTTAGGTAATTTGTTAGTTTTCAGAATCTTACTCAGCTCTTTTCTTTCTTCATTAGTTTCAGCACATATAGATAGATAATGATCAAAATTTTCGGAGCAGAAGCACATTTACATTGATTTGTTTCTAAGATATTAAATCTGAAAAAAAATAATATGGAAAGCTTCCATGGCCCGAGACAGCTTGAGTAGTGTAATAGATTAATGGAAAATGTGGAAGTATGTTTGCCACATCTTCAATCCATTCTGCTGCATAAGTTTTGTTAGCGTTCTTCCAGTAATTGTGCCATTTTTCTGTGCGTTGTTTAATACGCCAGGACAGGGCGAGCGGAGCGAGCGCACGTATTAGGGGAAAATAACGAATTGGTTCTCGCATGTCAGTGTGGCAGCATCTATTTCCTGCTCCGCCACACATTCATTAAACCTTTCTGTGCTGCTATACATTTGTTGCCTGGTGTTCCCAAAAGGGAAGAAATGTTACCCTTTCGCTTAGAAACACGTACTCAATTTTGTTAGAAAGGTCCGATTACGGCGACTGCAATGCCCATGAACGCTAAGAAACTACAGAACAGTGTGTATGGTACTGCCCTTTCTTATAATATGAAAGGTTTGCCCTCCGCACCACTATAAACCAGCTATCCGGAACACTTTTCTCGCTGAACAAGACCTTGTGGCCACGTGCTCCCGTATCACAGCTTCAGAAGGCCACAGAAAACTGCTGCTGCTTTTTTTCTGAAGACAAGTAGACTTTGCCTCCACATCTGACACAACGCTTTCATTGCGTGGGCAACTCCAATGCATTTGCACTCTAGATTCTTCACCCTTATCCTAATGTTTTTGTCCCTTTTTCCCTTTCGCAATGAAGAGTAACCAACAGGACTCAGTCGTGGTTAAGGTCTCTGGCTTTCATTAGTCACTTTCTTTATCTTCTTTAGTTTGTTATTGTTCACATAAGGTAATATAAAATTTCAGAGACGGCAGAGCAGCCGTTGTTGAACACGGGAAACTCCTTTCGTTTCCTCGCTGAAATGGTTCAAGTGCAGCCGTTGTGATTCGAACGCGACTGCCGCCGCAGCCCACTAGATAACATTACCAATGGAAGGAAACTGAAAGTCTTTCACAACCTTAGTGCGATGAGCGCGTGTGGTGAAACTACCGCCCGATAGTTCTAAAAAAAAAAAAGCTGTTTTCGTCATTTTGTGATGAAGTGGTGCAGGCCAAGCTGCACCACTGTTATGTCATTTCATTTCATTTACTGAAGCCTTAAAGGCCCGGATGCATTACATAAGGTAGGGGTAAACAATGTTTGAGGAACTCATCACGCAAAATAAAAAAGGGGGGGGGGGAGCCAGAGTTCCTTGAAGAATCTGTAACCACAGCAATACGTATAGTTTATCGATAACTATGTTAAAACTGTAGAATCACAATTTCGACCGCAGTCTGTAGCTTAAACGCTGTTTGCTATTTGTCATTCATGGCTCGCGAAAGTTGCGCCTATTGCGAATTCGCCTTTAGAATGCTGCGCTTTTTTTTTTCATTCTCCATTCCTTTTTGAAGTAAGATTAGACCATGATACAGGCCGTCGATTCGTGACGGTCTGAACCCAGAACGCGAGAATCTGTGCCTTCTCGAGTATATTTGCCTAGGGGCACCATAACCGACAGGCGATGACTGATAGCTCTCCTGTTCCTGGTCACATCCGAACACACGCGCTGTTGTACTCTGAGGAAAGAGCTGCACTGCTCGGGGCACGGTTGGGTACACAGATAGTACACTATTTTATGCGTATGAGTGATAAAGATGCATTATATACAGAAACAGGCGACGACCGCTGCTTGTACACAAGCTATACGCAAGGACCCGTTTCTCTTCTGTCGTGGTAACTACTCATTTATCAGTGAGCCCCCCCCCCCCCCCCCCCCCGCACCTCTTGCTGCTTTGAGAAGGCATTATCTGTGCTGTATTTTCTTCCGTTCACGCAACCTACACGCATTCGTATATCATGGATGAGTAATGTTGGTATCGGTAAACCGAGTTTTCATGCCAGCAATTTTCGTAGCGCTTGGCAGATAATCCTTCATCTTGATCTGTCGTCCGATAGGCCACAATTTTGTGGACATAAAGATACGCCTAATGCACGCACGGAGCATCGGGGAAACTTCGACAACTCGTACATTCAGTTATATAAGCACCGTAAAAATATCGCAGTTGGGATAAGGAAAGCGTTGGGACAGCAAAAATATTTTGGGCATAATGCCGGTACATATAGGTTTGAAAGGGTTGCTCGATTTTATCAATGTATTCGAGATGAAATCTAAGTTGGTATATTTGCCCGTAACAGACAAGGTTTCATAAGGCGCTTAGGAAGTTGGCTTCTCTCAACGCATCGCTCCACTTTTCTGCTTCCATTTCTTGTCTTGTAGAGCGAGTACCACGTCACAGTTATATTGCAAAGATTGCCGATGTTTAGCGCTAGCCCTTCTCCGCGGATATTCCTCGCACCACCGTACCGCGAAACTCCGGCAAAGCGGCTAATTGTCCATGCTTTCTTAAACAGATTACAATGCTAGTAGTCCACAACAGATTCCGTACTGCGTCTCATACGGCTAATGTGAGCGTCACAGCCGATGCGACAGCAAGCCCGTGCATTTTACGACGTCGTCCATAAGTTGCAGACTACATAGCGGAAGTACAATATTTCCCCGCGTATCCGCACTACCAATTAGAACTAATAGCGCGACGCGTTCAGCCTATTTGCTTGCCGCACTAAAACCCTAGAGCCCGCCTCATAACGACGGCTTAATTCAACGGCGAAGCAACGCCTCGCATTCGCTCCCGTCACCACGAGTAAAAAAGCAGTGGGCCCGTGTGCTGCCCGAGTAAGACCTGGTGCCAACCACCGCCTAACGTGCGACGTCTGCTTCCTAACGAACGCGATCAATACCGGGGCGTAAGCTGGCGCGGTAAATGCTGATCGCGCACCGCCGTTTCCCCGGTATCGGTGCATGCGTGGGCGCCAGCAGCAAAGGTGCCTCGATTGGCTCTAATGCTGCTCCTGCGAGGGTTTCGATCGGCTGCCGGCTTCTATGTATCCGCGAGCTACAGGAATGGTTCCTATTATGTCTGGCGGATCGGTTGATAACAAAGCTTTGTAGCAGCACCACTTTGCGGGTGTGTTTATGTATATATATATAATTTCTCCCCTTCACTTGCAGTGCGGGCATTTGCGTACGCGGCTTCGTTTTTCCTGTTCTGTCTAGTGATGAGAACTTGACGTGAGGCTGCTTGTAAATTGTACCACTGGCAAATTCAAAGTGGCTCCATTTCAGTTCAGAGCGCTGACTATTTGCACGCACAACTTTGGTGATATGCCCTATAATATAATTTACACCGTTAAGGCAGTAAGGGTGTAAATTGTTCTATTACGCACGACTTCATACAGTTTTAGAGTAAAGGTGTGTGTAATAGACCGATTCACACCCTTATGAACTTCGAAGGCTCCAATTTTTTTTTACCTTTTTTGAATGGAAGTTTAACGTGCTGAGTGAGCTTGGTTAGCGACGACGCTTTTTGTATTATCAGTAATGCTTGCAGTCAATGACCAACTTCTTAATTCATATGCATTGGTCGGTCTTCCAGGTCTCTTTAAACAACAAAACAAATTAAAAAAAACCTATATGCGGTATGAATGATTACGCAATCAAGTACAATCAAGTGTTAAAGTACTTCGTAATGTCGAGCACTTACTAGAAAATGTACATAGCATTCTGCGATTGCCTTGGCTTAAGTTCAGTGGAGAGCGCCGCCCCCTGCAAATAAATTATTTAAATTTGACACATTTATCGGCCGTCTACTATAATTTACGACCTGTGAACATGTCAGTTAGGACCCATCACAGTCATTCAACACAGTTTGTATTGTCCATTGAGTGTGTACGCTATTTCGTACGTGACTTGTTTTGGCTAGTTTGCCAAGGGATGCCCTTTAGTATGTATTTATTAATAAACTTCTTTCTGTCTCTCGCTTTCTCTTCCTTTCTGCAGAGAGTGCAGGGAGAAAAATGACGGAAATTGAGCTTGCGGTTAATTGAACTCCCTGCGACCACAGTGCACTGCTATTTCACCTCAATGTGCTCAGTACTTGACATAAAAATTGTAACAGCGCAAACACATGCAACCACAAAGCACCAAGCACGAGACACAAGCGCTGTGTCTCGCGCTTGTTTCTCGTCCTTGGTACTTTGTGGTTGCTTGTGTTTGCGCTTTTACAATTTTTATGTCAAGTATGCACCAACTCGCCCGGAAAGAAGTTTTAATGAAGTGCTCAGTACTGCTACACACAACAAGTTTGATGAATGTTGTACACAAAACAACTTCAATTACTTTCGGTTATTTACCAGAGGAGGAATTTTTCCGCTGCGTGCTTAAAACACTTGTTTGCTCCGTACAGGTCGGTCTTTGGTGTCACTGTTTGAAGATGAAGCTTGAAGGTCTAGGAAAATGTTATTGGGGATCCTGGTGTTACTACGCAGCCAAAGGAAATGTGCTAGCGTGAAGCAGGTGGGTCTGACTTTTGAATTACATCAGCGGTTGCACTGGCACAACAGTCATTAAGGCTGTGAGCGGAATCTAGTTAGTTTGACTCTGTTTCAGAGATGAAGGGCAGACGCATTGCGTTTTCTTTTTGCTTTTTTGTTTGTTTGTTTTATTGTGGATAGAGCTCGTTCCTATATCTTAGGCTGTCAACAGTTACACAAGCGAGCGTCAACAGTTACACAAGCGAGCGGGTGCGACATCTCGGTGCGACGCAGCACCAAAGACAACAGCTACTGGGCAGAAGGAACAGCACCCTGGCAGCTAGCAGGCGTCTCAAAACGCTGGCGCAGTCAGCGCCACCAGAGGCGTTGCAGGTGTCGCACCTCAATGTTGAACGAGATGCGAGACTAACCGGAAACCGTCGGCGTTAGTCAGTGCACAGGAAAATATTAGACAGCGTCAGTTTGAAGTTTACTGCTGAGACCGGAGCAATGCATGAAGCAGCTCAGCAGGAACACCACTGTGCTTATATAGTGCGTGTGCGCGGAACGCTGATGCCAGATGCGGAAAGCAGAACTGTTCCCCTGCTTCGCCACCATGTCGATAGAGCGCAGCGTTGACCGTGCGTCCAGATCGCTCTGTCCCATTTTTGTTGTTGTTGTTTTTTTTTGTTTTTATTTTCAGCCAAAAAACGCGCTCCGCGTCTCTCGAACCGCGCATGCGCCGTCTAGCGGTACAGCACGACAACGGCGACGGCGTGCGTGCGCCTCAAGTGACCGTATCACGAGAAATCGCAAGAAAATTGACACATTCGTGATGAAGTCGGCGTTACGGAAACACTTGAAAAGTGATTATGATCCAGAGCTGTCCACATTTCAGGAGGCTATGCAGGCGCATGAAATGATTACGTCTAGAGCCTGCAGTGTAGCCAAGCAGGTTTAAAAGGAATGCCGGAGTGTAAATTATGTCCGGGAAATAAAGACTGACTGCCGCTACATTAGGTGAGGCGCGAGAAAAGGTTAGCAAACGCATACAGTGATTTCCAGTAATTTACAGTGATACAGTAATTTACCGTCAGGATTACAGTGAAAAGAAGGCAATTTTTCAAACTGCAAGAAACTCAAAGGCTCTGACATGTACATTCAGCACGATTATTCCCCTTCCACACTGAAAAATAGAAAACTTCTCTGGGACAGCTGTAAAGAAGACAGGCTGCTTAAAAAAAAGAGCTTCATTGATCCATGACAAGCTTAAGGTTGGCAGGGATACTTTTTATTAGGATGAATGCCTAAATAAACGTGTACAAATTCCCCAAAGCTCCCTTCGGACTCGCACAACAAACGAAATAAACCATTCCTCAAACTCGCATTATTGACGTGCTCCCCTAAGGGCCACATAAGCAGCTCATACTGATTAATGTGAAAGCCCGCAGTATTAAAAATAAAACTGATGCGTTGGAAATTTTATTACTGAAGCATGACCAATCTGGGTGAAAATCTGGGGAGCCACCACATCATCTGTACAGCCTTAAATTCACCAATAATTCGTAAGGAACTAGGCAAAGTACTAATAACTGATTGGCATAAATTTTGTAAACATCCATGCTTCCCGACCTGAAACGACGCACCCGCAGGTATAACTGAATGGGTAGCACAGATTATATATCTAAAGAAATTATTCGCACAATAGAAAACCCAGTGGTAGATCGCCACCTTTTAAGCTTATGGGATGAAAAGAGCAAATTAGCAAAGCGCTGGGAACGTCAAAAACTAAACAAAATGTTTCAACAGTGGCTCTCAGCCCTAGAGAAGGAGTCCAACCAATACGCAAATAAGCTACACGAGGATAATTAGGTTCAGTTTTCCAACTCCTTGCAAACCACCCTAGGTACCTTTAAAACCTGGCTGGTGCTACGAAGTATTCTAAATCCGCGGCAAATTAAAACAGAAAATGAGCGCCGCGTAAGAAAGATAATCGACTCCCTTCCAGGGTTGAATCAAGAGCTCATTCAGGGACTCAGGCTGAAATGCGAAATCTCGATAACAACCACACAAGGGCGGAAACAAGAGACACGGCTCCCGATCTCATCTCTTCCTAACTGGCAATGCCCAACATGCAACCTGGACCAATCTGGGTGAAAATCTGGGGAGCCACCACGACATCGCCGTAACACATACGTTAGCGCGACGTCTGGTCTCCGCCAGCGCCCAACTACTCCTATGAACTATCGAAGTAAACCAAACCAGGAATTAGACGCTCCAATCGCAGAGGCGCAAATTTTCGAGGCAGTACAATCCGCGCGCAGAAACACGGCCTCGGGCCCAGACAAGATAGCCAATAGTATGCTAATCAACCTAGATCGTCCAACTCTTGTTCGTCTGACCCAAATCGTCAATTCTAGCTACTAGGAAGTTGGAGAAGTCCCCACAGAATGGAAAGGTGCACACGTCATCCTAATCTCCGAACCCTGTAATACCCCATCGTTGAATAGCCTACGCCCTACATCTTTGACGTCCTGTCTGGGCAAACTATTCGGACGAGTCATCCAACGCCGACTACAAATTGACATTGAAAAACAAACCCTTTCCCCCTACCATGACAGGCTTCAGAGACAGCCTGTCCACTTAGGACGCCTTCTTGCTATTGAGGGAGAAAGTTCCTAACAACGTAGCATCCGTAAACGAAAACCTAATACTAGAACTGGTTCTCAAAGGCGCATTTGAATATGTGTCCCAGGAGGCCCTTCTGCAGGATCTGGAGGATATAAATTGCGGTGAACGCGTCTTCATCTACGCCCACAACATTCTCGCGGAAAGAACCACAACGATAGGTCTAGGAAGGATTCGGTCAGAAAATTGAGATGCCCAACGAAGGAACACCACAGGGGGCAATCCTATCCCCTTTGCTTTTCAATTCAGCAATGTGCGATCTTTGTAAACGACGAGATCAAACACCAGGCCTAGACTGCACCGTATACGCAGACGATATTACGTTATGGACTTCTAAAGCCTCGCTCGGAAACAATGAATGGATACTACAGCAGGCCGCTAACGCAGTGTCTACCTTTGCGCGTCTGATCGGTCCACAATGTGCACCCGAAAAATCACAATTCATCAGTATACTGTCCCCACGTAGCAGTAACAAAAAAAAAAAACTAAATAAATTGTGGAGCTTTTCGTTGAAAGCCACCACATGTAGGAGGTACCCGAACTGAGAATACTGGGCTTCTGGTTGCAGCAGAATGGTTGGGCCACTCATGCGGTGCGGACCCTACGAACCACGACCAACAACGTAACAAATTGATACGTCGAATCACCTACCACAAACAAGGAATTAAAGAGGCAGATACCATCACGCTGGTGCAGACCTTAATAATCAGCCAGGTCACCTACAGCCTCCCCTGTCATTCATTAAACAAGACTGAAGAATCCCAGGTGGACACAATAATCACAACATTTTACAAAATGGCACTCAGCCTTTCCCAAAGCACATCAACGGAAAAGTTACTTGCGCTGGGCACTTAGAATACCGACAGAGAACTCGCTGGGGCAACTCTGATCACTCTGTGCGAGAGACTCGGTCGGACCACAGTGCGTCGACACAGACAAAAGAGGATTGGCATACCGCCCTACCCACAGCACGTGGGAAAGGAGCTCGAGGAGCTTTATCCTTCGACAGGGACCATTTATACATGTCCCCTTTGCCGAGGAACATGCATACAATGCACCACGATGCTCCCATCGTGGTGCAGGACGACGCAGGGCTCGCGCAGAGTGGTTACGAGCACCACTTCGCCGTCTGAGTAGAGAGGACGTCTACTATGGCGACTTCGCCCCCTACAGATAAGCTAATGCACAGAGGAAACGCCACGACCGCCAATACTTCGTCGCTCTTGTGCTCAACATACACGGCGAAACGGTAAATGCACTCTACTTCAGGAAATCCTCAAAGCTATCGCGCTGGCCATACACACGGGTGAATGTAGAGGACGTGACTCTGCTATCGTCATAGACTGCCAGGCAGCATGTCGCCTCCTACTACGAGGTATAATTCCTAAAGGCTGTAGGGTTGTAATGCAACATAGCCTCCACAAGCTCCACTCGATCTTCTGGTGCTCGGGACACCAGGGGCTTGAGGGAAAAAAGGCAGACGCAGTGGCTTGCGCCCTAACTTTCCGAGCAGCGACACTGGCGCCCCGGAAGACTTCCAAACCAAAGCCCCCTATCAAAAGTATAGCCCTTTAATCGAGAGGGATTTCCTCTTCCATCAGCACTTTACTCGACAAGTAGACGCCCCTTCCCATAAACACCTAACAGGAGAGGAGGCCATCAATTGGAGAAAAATCCAAACAGGGGTTTATCCCCACTTTAAAAGAAAACGCCACGTTCCCGACGTGCTATCAGGATCCTACACCTGTTATGGAGGAAGTCCTACACTTTTGTACATTACCTTGGTCTGCTCAAAACAACCTCCATACCTGAAAGGTAGATTTGGCAGTAGAACACAAGTTGGAGCAGTGAGAGGTGCGAGTGTCAATCTCTAACCTGGCCCACCAGCAATCGCTGACCGACCAGGTGGGACGGGCGGCTACGGCCAGCGGGGCTCTCGACTATGGCTCGCCCTTGGGAATAATCGATTTTCATAATTGAATAAGATTTCTTCTCTCTCTGTCAAATTTACAGTCTGTACTTATGCACGCCCCTTACACACATGATGCCGGCTTCATATTCTGACCGACTTTGTCTTTAACTTAACAATATTTTTTTCTCTGGCTGCCATGAGAAGACTGATATTAAAATGGCATCACTGGAAACTCTACAGTAACATCTTTATGTAAGAACTAATCAAATGAACTGCTTTATTGATCGTGTGTGTTTAGAAAAAGTTTATTTCGACGAGAGACGATACGAACACTGAGTCATAATCACGGCACAATTCCACCGAGACGATAACATGTAAGAAACGAAACACAGCACGTTTTCAACGTTAACTAAGCACTTAAACGAGAATATCCAGGCAAGTCGTTACTCCGAAAGAAGAGCGGACCATGTGGATTGCGAATGGAGCCACTTACGAAGGTGCTGTTAGCATGCGCTATCTAGAGAATCCTCTGGGCTATCTCTGGTTAGACCAAAGATTTCATTCATTCGCCAAATTAGAATTATGAGCAACGTTAACAGGAAAAATCAACCAAAATATTATTTAGAGTTCCTGCATAACCTTTATAGGATAACATACTAGAACTCAAAGTAATATGTGCTGTGGAAGTGTTTGCTACTAATGATATTAAAAGGAGGTGATGTCGTGTCGAGGTTCGCATTCATCATTTTCGCAACCGCCATTACGCGAACACTCGAGGCATGCTCGCCCCGTCAGTCACATCACAGCTTCTGTCGTTCTTCTATCAGGGTACCGACGGCGCATGCGCGGACTGTATTTGCAGGTTTACAAGCGCTTGTCCTTGTCCGCCTTTCTTGTTTCCGCGTTTTTATCGTGCTAAGTTACTACTTCAAATATGGACGACCAATTATCCCAGCAATCAGCTCTTCCGGAAGTGCAATGGTGTGCTGTGCCTTGAGCTGCAATAACAATATATATATATATATATATATATAGTAAACTGCTCAACATACGCACGAAGGTGCTAAATTTTATCAACGGTGTACATCGCAATAAACATTCTGTATACACTATCTAATTGAAGCGCGCATGGAGAACCGTTAACCAAATCTAAACGCAACCGACGACAGCTTTCTGTGGTGGCACTGCCAAAGCTACTATGTGTGCGAAGCTTCAGTGGTTCTGTTGCTATACGCCAAGTCACCCCAGGTTTTTGTTGGCGTTTATCGTTGTTTTAATTGTGCATTCAGCACTGGAATCCTTTTTTGTAGGTTATTTAAATTTATTATATGAGCCCGCTCTGTGTATAGTATTATCAGTGAAATTGTGCCGAGCTAGATCGAGGATGTATAACCAGTATCAAAAGGGAACATAAGCAGTGACATTACTTAATAGTGACGCTAAAAAAACAAATAGGTGGAATTTTTAGTGGAGAAGTTCTCGTAAACACATTTCCTTCAGGTCCCCTGCAATTTTACGCTTACTATCGCGCCATTTAGCTACCAGACCCGCCGTGGTTGCTTAGTGGCTATGGTGTTGGGCTGCTAAGCCCGAGGTCGCGGGATAGAATCCCGGCCACGGCGGCCGCATTTCGATGGGGGCGAAATGCGAAAACACCCGTGTACTTTGATTTAGGTGCACGTTAAAGAACCCCAGGTGGTCGAAACTTTCGGAGTCCTCCACTACGGCGTGCCTCATAATCCGAAAGTGATTTTGGCACGTAAAACCCCACAATTTAATTAATTTAGCTACAAGTGAAAGCGCGTGCAGCGCACTGCAGTATCGTCATTTGGCAAACGATCTAAAGTTTTGTACAGTGAAGGAGCGTAGCAAGTACTTAGAGAACATGAATTTTAGGGCGGTAAAGCGACACACGCGTGGAAGAAACGAACAAAGACGCATACAGACACAGAGACCGCCAACTACCAACTGATTTATTGAAATAGAAGATGGGGCATGGTGCAATTCCTGCGCACGCGCAACGCGAGATATGACGTGGCATTTAAGGATGATATATGTGCTTCATACAAGTGCATCTCAGTATTATACGACATGACCGAGGTATCACGGACACGGGGTACTCTACATACGAGATTCCTCTCAGCTGCGAAAAGTCATACGTAGACCAAACGGGCAGGTGCCTGAGTGGTCGACTGAGTGAGCATTCCAACTTAAATAGGTTGGATGGTGCGCATATCTTCGCGCCCATCGCAATAACTGTGCGTGTGAGTCATACTTTATGCGCGTTGCCATACTAGGTATATGGGCACAGTAATGAAATTGCTCGTGAACTCTGAGGCACGCTACATCAAACTGAAAGGTACCACGATTGCGAGCGGTACCTCAGTGACGTCCTATGATACTGAGATGAATTAGTTTGAAGCACAGGTGTAACGGCAGAGATCATCCTTAATTTTCACGCCATATCTCTTGTGCTGTGCGTGCATAGCGATTGCACCATGTCCCATCTTATATTTCAATAAATCAGTCGGTAGTTGGCGGTCTGTGTATGCGCGCGTGTTTCTCTCTTCTGTAAGTCACTTTAGCGCCGTAAAAGTCATTTTCCAAATGGCACAGACTTGACGAAGAAGTTTTACTAAGGTTCAATACAGTGTGTACTGTTATTGAAGCAAGCACTTTTATCTCTTAGGAAACCATGAACCACGCAGGAACTGTACAATTATAAGTCCTACGAAAAGGGAGTGGGTCATTCCGTAAATTCGGTGTCCTACAAGTTCGGTGCTCTCGGTTGTCCTTCCGGGGAAACAACTTTCACGAGATTTCTAGTGGCTGACACGAGACGTGTCCGCGTCTACGACGTTGCTAGGACACTATTTTCGCACGGTGGATGGAACGTTCTCGACCATATATAATGATACGGGTGTCACACGGCGGTCTTTCGATCGCGATCGCGCTACATCGGGATCGAATGTATCGGCCGCGATTGGCTCCTTCGCGCAGGATAAGGGAGGCGGCCAACTGTGGTTGAGAATTTCGATTAATATTAGGCCCGATCGCGATCGAAAGTGGCCACGTGGTACCCGTATTAAGCATCGACGCGTCCGGTGCCACAAGCAAACTTTTTCGAGGGTGATCGCATCCCCGAAGTCGAACGCTACCATCGCAAATCGCCGAATGCGTCGACGAATCGACGAATGCGTCTATCGCTAGGCGTGAAATCTTTCATAAGTTATTACATCCGGGACAGTCGGCAATGAACAATGCTGACCCTGTATGCCATGGAATGGACAAGATCCGCGGTTTTTCTTTTACGTACTCTTTGTAATTGCAGTTGGGCTTGTGCCCTTCATGGACTCTTGATGACGGCCGGGTTGCCGGCGTTACGGTTGCTGGGCCGGTGGTATCGCTTGCACGCTAACAACACTTTTCACCGTAATCTTATGCAGCCAACCAAACAAAACAATTAAGGGGAAATGAGACGTCCACCCAAACATAGCTAAGTGCTACAAAGGAAACCCATACGGGTTCCTCGAAAGAAAAGCCTTAAGAAAAATTCGTCCTGCTCCGGGACTTGAAATCGGGACCACCACCTTCCCGGGGCAGCCACTCTATCATCTGAGCTAACCAGGCAGCCGCCTGGTTAGCTCAGATGGTAGAGCGGCTGCTTTGGAATGGCGGTGGTTCGAGTCCCGGGCCCGGACGAATTTTTATTCAACTGCGAGGCTTTTCTTTCGAGGAACCCGTATGGGTTTCCTTTGTAGCACTTAGCTATGTTTTGGTGGACGTCTCATTTCACCTTATTAATTCTCTCCACCTTGCGGGTTTCTGCAGATCTATTACGCCAAACAAAACATTAAGCTATACACCACTGTGTTTATTTGCCCTCTGATAGATGAGTTCTGGTCAGCTTATGAACAGTCGCTCATGCTTGTTGCAACCTAGTGAAGCTATCTTCGTTTACAGGAGCCAGAAAACCAGGTATGAAACCCAGAAAACGAAAAACATCAAGAAACTGCGATGCTTTACAAAGCAAGTTTTTCGTTTATTACAAACTCTTCTGGAAAGTAGATGAAGAATAATCGATATGTTTCGCTTTACCCTGCGTAATCTACCGATGTTTACATTCGTGCACTATAGACCATTTCGCTGTTAACAAACATAGGCCCTCGATAGGTTGCCGTTTTGCTCCCTGACGTAGCCCGCTAAATGTAGCGAGGAAAAAAGCATCCGTGGCGAAATCCAGCAGCGGGACTGCGTTAAAATCTAAGCCCGTAGATTTCAATACTTTTCCTGTGCACATAACGACAGTTTCACAAGTCAAGGCTGCCGTAAGATAGGTGAAAAGTTTATGTATTAGTCTTGAAGCGTTAACGCGCACGTTTTTTTCACCTCAAAACTTGAAAATAGATTTTCCACACAGTGAAACAACATAAAAAATGTGATTTGCGTAACGGCGCAGTAGACTGGTAAGGCCCGTGACCGGAAGTTTCTCGGGGCCGCACTCTCACTGCTGTTATCGTGCGAGCGAAAGCGTCTATACATGCCGGCACTTGGTAAAAGTAGTGTGCTTCGGTTTCGTAGCTTTGCTTGTGCTGCCAGAGGAAGTTGTCGCCGGTGTGCAGATCATCGCGAGCACTCACTGTGACAACGCTGGCACAACAAAATGCGCCAGCGAGCAAAAGCTTCGTGCTTTCGCTCGCGTCACCCCGTCTCCGACACTTGCATTACGCCACCTCCAACACTGTACAAGCCGGAAGACAGCGGGCATAAAGCAATCACCACTTCAGGACCCCAAGCCTCTGCATCAGCGTCAGATAACCGCCATTATGCGGTGCGCAGGCCATGTGTGTGCTCAGCCACTTGGACAGCCATTCGCAGCCGTGGAGCTTGCTATAGGCAAGGAGACGAGTGCACTCATGCAATATAGCGCGCGCGCTTGATCACGTGATTTTCAAAACTGTGATTTGCAGAATTGGGCGCCCAGGGACGTGACGCGCATAGTACGGTGGCGCACTTCAAGCCCCCAGCATTTCCGTGGCACCCGCAGCATGCCGCGCGTGGGCCACTAATTCTTATCGTACTCGTTCTTTACACAGAGAATTACGGCGACGAACACGGTACAACGAGTTTCTACACGTAATTGTTATCTCAGTAAAAATGCAACATATGAAATTGCGCAAGGACTTGGAATTTCATTATTTTGGAGTTACCACACTCACTAGAAGATGCACAAAGCGTCATCTTACCACCACGCGTTCCTTTCAGTGGTGTCCGCAGCGCCTGGAATAATACGGTAACTATGACAGATTTACCGGCAGAGCATTACAACTTGTCCCTGTAGAGCTTATACCAATGAATGTTTCCGTGGAATACGGTAGGCAAAAGTTATCAGAATACGTTAGCGAGGAGTGAAACGCTCTAGAGATCTTTAAGAATACTTTTCACGTGACTATTAGCCTGCAAGCTCAAGCTGCATTCGTTGATGCGAGTATTCTCAATGCGTCACTGCCCTGCATAAGGCTGCACACAGCACTGCGCACGCTTAATCATGGAGGTTGTTCAGTTAGCACGAGCAGATTGTGCTTGTGTGCCCAAGCTGCCCATTGCCCAATCTGATGAAGAACTCATACGTGTTAAGAGAGAGAGAGAGAGAAAATAATGCAGAGAAAGGCAGGGAGGTTAACCAGAGGTAGTTCCGGTTGGCTACCCTGCGCAGGGGGAAGGGTTAAGCAGGTGAATGCAAGCGTACATGCAAATCACAACTAGCATATAGCGCAACACGGTCTGCTCAGGTGGTTTACCTATATATATGTATGCGAACGCTAGCATCGCTTGCACTACAAAGTGTAATGTCCTGGTAGGTAAATACATTCGCCATGCAATTACGTTAAGAACACATTTTCTTTAGGGATAAATTTCTGAAATGAAGCCGAGTAGAAATCAAAATACTACGACTCTCGAGGTACCCGTCGCAAAGATGTGTTATCCTATGCGCTTATCCCTAACCTATTCTAAAGATGTGATACGACAGTTAACGTTCAGTATACGATGTCGTCTCACAAAAACATGTCTCTACGAGTTCGGTACGGTATTAACAGCAACGTCAATACAAATTCTAGCAGACATTGCGGACAGATAGTTCGGAGTGGCGTTAGTCTTAGAATCTTCGCTAAGCCCACGTGAATTGACGAAACTGCTCTGCTTCAAGTTCGCAATTTTGACATGTGTCCTAAAGTTAAAAAAGTAAAAGGGAATTACTGAATTCTTCAATTAAGCTACTTTGACACTGCGATCTATGATGCAGATAACTCCCGCCCCTTCCATCATCATGCTTAAAGGCGCTATTTCTCTTAATTCTTTCAAAAAGAAAACAAGTTTTATACGCAAGCAAATGGCGCAGCGCCATGGACAGCCGCCTTCTAAGCCGCGTCGCGTCTGCAATTGGAGCGGAAGCGCTCACACTTCATTAACCTGTGAAGGATTTGGGTTAAGCAAATATTGCGTATGCAAATGGCGAGTATGGGAGTCAGTTCGTATGTTAAAGGCTTACTTATTCTACTCGCATCGCTGTAGTTTTCAAATATTCACCTGATAAATTACCGATCCCTGCCTCACAAGAATTGCAAGCAAATGCGGGATGAACGCTTTCGCTTTTTTTTTCGATCCAGGTTTCAAACTGTTGCTTGATGATATCCACTGCGGAGCTTCCTTCCATTCTATTAGATATTCATGGCGAGCCTCGAAAAGCGCCGAATATGGATCACACTTTATCAGAGGGTGCCCTCCCAGTCAGAAACCTGCTCGAATGCAGCGATAGTAGCGCATCAACTTCCGCTACGTCGCCTTCGCGAATATTCCGCATTCACCGTTCAAGATCCACAAGCGCATGCCCAACGTTTCTTTTGATTACGTTTGAAAAAGCCCGGCTGAATGGATCAGCTCTTTGAAGCGCCGGCGGCATGGAGGTGTTAAAAAGAAATTCGGCCTGAGAGTAGCTCGCCTTCTAAATGCGGGTGCCGTCGGGGAAGGGGGAGGGAAGGGGGGGATGGGGAGCCATTGTGAGGAGTGCTGTATGATTTCCGGAGAAATGCGCCTGTGTGCGCCTGCACGAAATCACTCAGCTCGACTCGGCTCGGCTCTGTGCAAGCCGTAATGCCCTCCACTTTCGATGCCTAATGGCCATGACTCAACGAGCGTGGCGTTGGGCTCCACTCGAACGATTAGCTCGGGAGACGGCGAAATTGCCTTTTGGGAGGCCAGTCTAATTTCGCGAATTAGCGAGGGTCCAGTGGGCGCGAATGGATGTTAATGGGCGCGCGTTTGAATTTGAAGTAGCCACGAGAGAAAGCGCATTGATATGGGCGTCAGAAAAAGGGTTGAGACGGTTTCTGTGCATGCTTGCGTGATTTGTGAGGCAGGATCGAGCTATATATGGCGCTTTGGCAGTTCGCATTACCTTAGAATAAGTTTGTGTAGGTAGCACACCATAAAGAGAGGACAAAGAGAGTGCTATAGTCAGACACTGCACTAACTTTTAAGTGCTTTTGTTCTTGTTGATGCAAGCCCTGTACCTTTATAAGAAGGCAGTACTTTTGACTTCGTTTTGTCGTGTACTGCCACCACCGAACCATACACTACCAACTTAGTCAAACCACTGTACGTATAGTTACCCTCCAATTTTCTTCTATGTTTTGGTCCATAACTATTTGGTAGTAGGGGAAAAAATGCGATAAAACTTTCCTTTTTTATTTTTCTGGTGTGAAGTGGATCGCTTCCTATTTGCACAGCTTAACAGCGACTGAGACGGGTTTCTCTGGACGTTGCGTATTGTCTCGTCGTAAACGTTGTAACTCAAGGGTGCCATTTCCTATTCCGGAGTTCTCGGCCCCTGTTGGTTAAAGCAGTCGATTACACTGGGAAGTTTGCCGCACAACTAGCAACCAGAGTGCATTTTCCCTTGACGTATTGCGTCAGCAACAGATAGGGCGCGTTTATACGCATTCCATTATGGCACAGGTATGTAGCAACAAATCCGTATCGTCCCCATCGCGACGCAAACCACAAGCAGTAAACATCGACTGTTAGCGTTGAAGGGATTCGGTGGCCTTCGCTGTCTAGCCGTCGCTGCGTATATAGAGAGCCACGTTTATTGAGTCATGCATACACACGTTCTTCCGTTGATGTTTTTCTTTTTTTGTTCCTAGTTTCTTTTTTTTCTAGTACCTTCTAGTTGCCAATAGTGCAATGAAAAAAAAAAAAATGGCTCACCATCCCGGCACTGCAAAAGTGGATGTCCAGCGAAGCTGTTGAAAACCACCATAACGACGGCTCAGGGGGGTACGCAAACTTTTATTGCTTTAGAGTGATGATAGTAATGGTAATTTATAGTAATGGTAGCAATCGGAGTAATAGTAATTTTCCCAGCACGCCGCCGACCCTAGCGGTGTTACAACAACATTGAAATGAGTTGCCAGGCTGGTTGTTTTATATACGGAACGCTAGGAACGTCACTGCCCACGTCACAAGCTGCCGTCGCCTTATGCAACAGTAATCTTTAGGGGGAAACGTATGTGGGGAGCGCTACGTACTTGTGATTGTAATTGTGATTAGCCGCACCTTATCATTAATTATTGTTTTGAACTTGTTCTTTATTGAAACGTATACTGTTCTGTTTGTTGTATGCGTGATTCCAAAGAATATAGGTACTGTTCCCTTCCCTTTGCTGAGCGCTTGTAGCCTCGGCCTTACGGGGGTAATGAGCTATTACTTTATTTGCTTGCTTATGAGGGTAATTGAGCCTTTGCAGAAGATGATGATTTCTGCTAACGGACGAATACGAAAGAACTGGACCACCAAGAAGCTAGCAGCTTCGCAGTAAAATTGCACGGAATGAATATTGGACAAAGCCATGTTGTACGACCTAATGTGCTTGACGCAGAGCTATATCGTTATACAGACGTCATATTGCCATGGTCTGTCAGCGCAACAACTAGACAGGGTCGATACAGCGGAGACGATTATAAGCGCGTCATATTGGAAGTACAGGTCCCATGTGTGTCCAACAGGGGGCTAATGTATTCAATAATTGATTTGCGCTATGCATGTCAACGTTCTCGTATACAACCTGGCGATCCGGGTTCGTCGCGTCCTCCTCTCATGTAGAAGCAATTGACTTAGCTTTTCAATTGTAGCCTTTTTTTTTTTTGCACTTATGCAGTTGGCTATGCAGTTTTGCACTGACCCAGTTATAACCTAGTGCTGTTATGTTTTGGAGGGGAGTGGCATTTGCATTGTTGAATTGGTGTGACCTGAGGGGTCTTTTTTTATTATTTCTACTGCGGCAGTGTGTATCTTTTCCTGATATTTGATATTAGTCTTTGTAATGTGCGACGTTATACTTTGTTCCCTCCTTCCTCCCTTTCTTCTCATCATCAGTTTCCGCTTGTATCCCTTCGCCCTGAAGAATAGAGGAATTCTGTAGTACGGCGTATGCTTTCGTACGTCTCATTTTTCATTTCTTTAGCCCATTTGTACATTTTCTTACCAAACAATAATAATAATAAAAACGTGCATTACCGTCATTCTTTGTGAATGCGACCAATCCAATAAAGGTGGTGTTTGCTGCAAGTAATTATTATTTTGAACAAAAAAAGTTATCACACATATTTCCTATCATTCAGTTTCGCTGTCATGCACTAATCCGATCTAGAACGTTCACGTACAAACAACTAATATGCACGAGAGCGATTTTCTGTTTGTGTGTGTGTGATTAGCGTTGGTGACGTCTTTATTTTTGTGCAGTAACGCAAAACTGTTTAATCTTCTAGTGCCCTTCCTCTCTCCGTATTTATTAAATCTTTATTTTCTCTCAGCGTCAGTGCCTTCACGACGATCCATTGTTTCAACGCATCGAGAAGCGCATCAGTGTCCTAACTGTATAGCTGGAAATTATGTATTGGAACGCAGTGGGACGTGCAAATAAGGCGCCGGCGATGCGATGGAGTATGATGGAAGAATACCGATTGTGGCGTGTCAAAGGAGAGTGTGAGGGGTGGTGGGGCACGTGGTGGGGCACGCGCTCTGCGGGAACCTGCGGCGCCAGCTTCGTTCTTCTTGCGTAAGCACACGACTCACTGCATGTCCCGCCGCTGTCTTGACGCCACTCTTGGCCATGAAGTACTCAAGGCCTGAATCGACTACCGTTGAGAGAAGCGGCGAAGGCTAATTAGTTTGTGCCCATGCATTTGGAGACCTCCGAGGAGACCTGCCTAGGGAAAGAAGCACGCCATGCTATTCGTCACATGCGCCGTTGGTGTTGTGTACGAGATCCCGCTTAAGTGCGGAGACGTATACATCGGACAAACCGGCCGATGCACCAGCGATTGGGCGCTAAGGAAGAAGCTAACAAAGAAGCAAACAAAGCTTCTTTTCATTTGCCTATGCATTGTAGGTCCTGTCCCTGTGAGCCAATTCTTTCCGGTATTGGAATTTTAGGCGGAAGTGGCAGTGCTTTGGCCAGAGAAATCATGGAGGCATATCATATGAGAAAGAAGAAAAAGTGCCTGTATTACCGATACGTCAGTTGTTTTGCGTAGCAAAGAAAAGCAGTTTTTATAAATGATGCTCTAATCTAAACGCTTCTTCATGTTGCACATTGGTTGTCTTGATGGGCAGTGCGCTTGCGTGATCCTGTTCTGCTGCGTACTTGAGTAGGTGAAGTCTTTAGAATAAAATTTAGTTGCTAGTTGACGCTTTTCATGTGCTTCTGTGTCTATCTTCTGTCCCTTTTTTAGAAAGCGCTTACCAGCATTCATTTGTTACGCTGATTAGAAAATGAAATGCAAGCAGTTGAAACGTCTTCGAGAACCATTATCGACAATCACAAATTAGTGCAGTATTTGAGCGAAGCTAACGCTGTTTTCGACAATGATTATGGGAGGTTTCTGTCAGATTTGTTGTTGTGAAAGTGACCGCTGATTTATTCTAGGAGACGGTAAAGCTGTCTACTTCGGCTCCTTTTACCCGCCATCGTTGATCAGTGGCTATGGTGTTGGGCTGCTGAGCACGAGGTCGCGGGATCAAAACCCGGCCACGGCGGCCGCATTTAGATGGGGGCGAAATGCGAAAACACCCGCGCACTTAGATTTAGGTGCACGTTAAAGAACTCCAGGTGGTCGAAAGTTCCGGGGTCCTCCACTACGGCGGGCCTCATAATCAGAAAGTGGTTTTGGCACGTAAAACCCCATAATTTAATTTTTTTTTTCTTCGGCTCCTTCCTGAGACTGACGAGACGTGCTCTCTTCATGCGTCGTTCTTTTTTGTTACCTTTTTAAAAAGTAAATGACTGCCCATCACGTGATCGACAACTGCTGTATAAGTGTAGCCGATGCGCTTTTTGAAGAAGCCACCATGACAAATTTGTATACATATTTAATACCATGACACTAAGAAAATTACAAATCATAAACATCCTTGCAGCTGTACGGCCCACGGGCTCGGCTGTTCGGCGCACGGGCCCGACACGAGTTCCGACGGCTTATAAAAAAAGCTGCATGCTTTACTTTAGTGCGGAATGTGACTACTCGAAACCTGCTATACATTATCTACAAAGCATTGGCTTCACAGACAGTCGCAATTATGACGACAACTTATGTGCATATTAAATTAATGACGTTAATAAGTTTGAACGTTATCACGTGTGTGAGAAAACACGGGGCTGAACTAAAAGGCCCTACTATGAAAATATAACGCTTTTATTCCTAGAACCTGCCCCTAAATTGTTCTAAAGTCAGTCTGATCTCCAAACAAAGAAACAAGAATGCCGGTGCATACATCCTTTAGAGATGACTGACGACATTACTGCCATTACCAATAAATATTATGGTTGGTGCGTAACTCGGGACGTGTGTTATATAATCATGATTTTGAAAGGCGGCACACACTCGGTAACACAGTGAGGAGAGTTGACATCAAATCTATTTATTGAAGAGCTCCACATACCCAGTGGCGCACTTCCAGTGACCGAAGTTGGTGGCCAAGAGATTAGGCGCCGACTTACAGATGGATGCAGACATGCATCCAGACATACCGCGAAGTATAGGTGATGTTTCCAAAGAATGCTAATAGCATTAAAAGAAAGGAACGATATAATTTCATAATTCCAGACAGATCTCGCCGCCGGTCTGTTGTATAGCATCAATAATCGTAGCGCCAAATGTTTTATGCAAACGAACCCGGAAGGACGTTATTAATGTCTGTAGCGAAGAGTGTCCTCTGCCGCTGATGAAGCATACATATGCTGTTGAAGACGACAGACTTCAACTTACACTCTTCGCAGAGTCTTATTGAGTAATGATCTTGTTATTTATTCCTAATTCATAATGGCGGTAGGCGCTGCCAAGTCGCTATCATTTTACATACGGTTCTCCCCGCTTATCTCCGTTTCTGAAGTCGTCGGAATCTTTCATTTGCCCGCCGCAAACGGTGTACCGTCTACGATGCATTACCAATGACGTCATTTTTTTTTCTTTTCGCTCTACATATCCACATTCATAAATCATGGGAGTATGGGACGCATGGAATTGGGCCAGGGCGAGGAGCTTCGCGCAGCGTTCGCACATTATTAAGGACTCAAATTTCCGTAAGCCTTTCTGTCTTTGACTTATTCATGGTCCGTGCGGTTTCGCGAAAACCGTAGCAGGTGCGTGCGCAAATGTCAGGTTTTACGACGGAGTAAACACAGTACTTCATTGCTAATGACGTACGTTTGGCGCACTTCAGAAAGTGAATATTACCGCTCAGAATATTTAGTGAACGTACAGTGGACTACGAATACTGTAAATGACTGTTGCACATATTATTTTCCTAGGGAAAAGTGTACAAATAATATACAGTAAATTAGTCCAAACGTATACAGGGTGTTTCTTTTTTTTAGCTACACGAAATTTTTTGAAGATTGACTATCGCAGATAGCACAATTCTAACTCTCGATCTGAATTACTCGATGAGTCGGCCATTGCTTAATTCTGCGAGAAATCAAGCTGTTGAACTGCATGATGAATGTAATTACCCTAAGTAATTTTTTTAATGAATTGCTTTGCTCCACGCATTGAAATCTACGAATTACAGCTGCTGAGTTCGCATGGCGTATCCAATTGGAACGAATTCTTCCGGCAGCACCAGTTCTGAGGTATTAATTTTCAGTGTCCGACGAAACGCATTGGCATTCCAGTTACTTTTTAAGGAAACCGCTTTTTCATGCATTGAAGCACAAACGCAACTGCAACACCAATGCATTTGGACGGACACCCACAAGATTAATATCTCGGAGCTGGTGCTTTCAAGAGAAATACCCTCCAAGTGGAAACGCCATGCGTACTCAGCAGCTGTAATTCGCAGATTGCAATATGTGGCGTAAGGAAATTGTTATAAAGTTAGTTAGCCTAATTACGTTAATTATTACATTTACAATGTTGATTTTCGTAGAAATATATTTATATCGCATTCCGTTTCTCTACCACGGGTGAGCTTTAAAACCACGGCGCTGCAGTTTTTGCTTTTCTCTTCTTTCTTCTTCTCCGCCCTTAAACTGGCTCTCTCAACTGTACTACACGCAGAGACAAAGAAACAGCGCGCGCATGCGATCCCATAGATGAGATGAATACATATATATATATATATATATATATATATATATATATATATATATATATATATATATATATATATATATAGAACTATCAGTCATAGCTCTCGTAGTATAGCCCTCTGGGCCGTTTCCTTTTTTTTTTAGAGAGTAGTCCTATTAGGGTTATTATAATTACACGAAGGTATTTCGCCCTCATCAGCAGCAGTCCTTGGTATAGTTATTCTGGCGGCTAGCTTCCCACGCTATGCGTGCCGCCATCGCACCTGGTTAAGCTTTTCCTAGACGCTAGAGTTATGCTTTGTCCGCGCAACCTTGAGCGATCGGAAAGCGCGTTTCCCCCTCTTGGCCGACGGAGAAGGGAGGCTTCGTTCCGGCCGCGAAGCTCTCCACATCTCTGTAAGGTGCCTCGTGGATGTCTCGTGCTGACGATGCCCTCTCGGTGAGCGCATATTTCACCCCTCATCTTTTAAGAGGTTCAATACATACAAGCATTTGTCTAGCAAACCAGATTTTTTCAAGGGAATTTTCCACGTCAAGCTAATTTCTCTCGTCGTATTCGAGTGCTGATTGCCGTGTTATAGTTTGTTAACGAAGCTCTCCCCCAAGTCTAAATATTTTAAGGCAGTTTTCCTAGCCTCTAAAGCCGCTCGAGTTCGCTCTTCTCCTCGAGCGGCCATTTTTCCTAGAAAGTATGCCTTCCAACTACTCCACCCTTAAACTGGCTCTCTCAACTACTACACGCAGAGACAAAGCAACAGCGCGCGCATTAGATCCCATAGATGAGATGAATATTTACAATTAGTATTAGGGTTATAATTATATTCGAGTGCTGATTGCTGTGCTATCGTTTGTTACCGAAGCTTTCCCTGAAGTCTAAATATTTTAAGGCAGTTTGTCGTGTGCGTATCATGGCTACGCACGCTTATATCGCATTCCGTTTCTCTACCACGGGTGCGCTTTAAAACCACGGCACTGCAGTTTTTGCTTTTCTCTTGTTTCTTCTTCTCCGCCCTTAAACTGGCTCTCTCAACTGTACTACACGCAGAGACAAAGAAACAGCGCGCGCATGCGATCCCATAGATGAGATGAATATTTACAATTAGTATTAGGGTTATAATTATATTCGAGTGCTGATTGCTGTGCTATCGTTTGTTACCGAAGATTTCCCTCAAGTCTAAATATTTTAAGGGAGTTTGTCGTGTGCGTATCATGGCTACGCACGCTTATATCGCATTCCGTTTCTCTACCACGGGTGAGCTTTAAAACCACGGCGCTGCAGTTTTTGCTTTTCTCTTCTTTCTTCTTCTCCGCCCTTAAACTGGCTCTCTCAACTGTACTACACGCAGAGACAAAGAAACAGCGCGCGCATGCGATCCCATAGATGAGATGAATATATATATATATATATATATATATATATATATATATATATATATATATATATATAGAAAACTATCAGTCATAGCTCTCGTAGTATAGCCCTCTGGGCCGTTTCCTTTTTTTTTTTCGAGAGTAGTCCTATTAGGGTTATTATAATTACACGAAGGTATTTCGCCCTCATCAGCAGCAGTCCTTGGTATAGTTATTCTGGCGGCTAGCTTCCCACGCTATGCGTGCCGCCATCGCACCTGGTTAAGCTTTTCCTAGACGCTAGAGTTATGCTTTGTCCGCGCAACCTTGAGCGATCGGAAAGCGCGTTTCCCCCTCTTGGCCGACGGAGAAGGGAGGCTTCGTTCCGGCCGCGAAGCTCTCCACATCTCTGTAAGGTGCCTCGTGGATGTCTCGTGCTGACGATGCCCTCTCGGTGAGCGCATATTTCACCCCTCATCTTTTAAGAGGTTCAATACATACAAGCATTTGTCTAGCAAACCAGATTTTTTCAAGGGAATTTTCCACGTCAAGCTAATTTCTCTCGTCGTATTCGAGTGCTGATTGCCGTGTTATAGTTTGTTAACGAAGCTTTTCCCCAAGTCTAAATATTTTAAGGCAGTTTTCCTAGCCTCTAAAGCCGCTCGAGTTCGCTCTTCTCCTCGAGCGGCCATTTTTCCTAGAAAGTATGCCTTCCAACCACTCGCGGACAACATGAGTCTCTATCGCGGACATGAGTCTCTTTCCACGTAAGTGTGAGGCTCGGAGCAGGAGCTGTGGCGCTTGAAAGTAGCCTGGGACCTGACGAACCAACCGACTGAGCTATCTTTCCGGGCAACATCGAAGGGTCACGAGTTCAAATCACCTGTTATGTTCCTTTTTTTTTTCCGCCCCTTTTTCTTTTTTTTTTTGTTTTCTTTCTTTTAATGTCTTTTCCTTTATTTTATCACTGTACGGGAACCCTCCTAAAAAAAAAAAAAAAGAAAGATATATATCTTCAAATATGTATGGCCTCACACTCACATGTGCAGGTCATAAATACCAGGTTCTCTAGCCGAGTGCCATCCATGCGGTATAACCGAGCTCAGATTGGTCCACCTTGACTGACCAAGTAGGGCACCACTGTAGGTTAAATGAGGCGTACAACTCCTGCGGGACCCGCCGTGGTTGCTCAGTGGTTATGGTGTTAGACTGCTGAGCACGAGGTCGCGGGATCGGACCCCGACCACGGCGGCCGCATTTCGATGGGGGCGAAATGCGAAAACACCCGTGTACTTAGAATTAGGTGCACGTTAAAGAACCCCAGGTGGCCGAAATTTTCGGAGTCCTCCACTACGGCGTGCATAATCAGAAAGTGGTTTTGTCACGTAAACCCCATAAATTAATTTTTAATTTAACTCCTACGGGGACGGTAGAGTATCCGTCTCCAGTGCAAGAGGACCGTAATTCAAATCCCGGTGCCGCGCTATTCTCCACCGGAAAATACAAAAAAAAAAAAAACCGTGTGTTGAGAAAATTGCACAAACAGGCCTGGAGTGCGGCCTGATCCCGGTGAGCAGAACCGGTAACGCACTCTCTCACCAGAGCAGGATTGGCCACCCTGGTGCAGTACTTGGCCACAACCTCCTATATGAATACAACAATCGAACCCCGGCCCTCAGTCCCCAGCAGCCGCGAAGCAACTGACCACGGCGGCGGTCAGATCTGTGACGCTGCAGAGGGTGCTAAGAATACCTGGCTCCGGACAGGCCGCCATTGGAATCTGAACCTGGCAACGTTTAACGTTAGAACGCTATCTAGTGAGGCGAGTCTAGCAGTGTTATTGGAGGAATTAGAGGGTAGTAAATGGGATATAATAGGGCTCAGTGAGGTTAGGAGGACAAAAGAAGCATATACAGTGCTAAAAAGCGGGCATGTACTGTGTTACCGGGGCTTAGCGGAGAGACGAGAACTAGGAGTCGGATTCCTGATTAATAAGGAAATAGCTGGTAACATACAGGAATTCTATAGCATTAACGAGAGGGTGGCATGTCTTGTTGTGAAACTTAATAAGAGGTACAAAATGAAGGTTGTACAGGTCTACGCTCCCACATCTAGTCATGATGACCAGGAAGTCGAAAGCTTTTATGAAGACGTAGAATCGGCGATGGGTAAAGTCAAAACAAAATACACTATACTGATGGGCGACTTCAATGCCAGGGTAGGCAAGAAGCAGGCTGGAGACAAGTCAGTGGGGGAATATGGCATAGGCTCTAGGAATAGCAGAGGAGAATTATTAGTAGAGTTTGCAGAACAGAATAATATGCGGATAATGAATACCTTTTTCCGCAAGCGGGTTAGCCGAAAGTGGACGTGGAGGAGCCCGAATGGTGAGACTAGAAATGAAATCGACTTCATACTCTGCGCGAACCCTGGCATCATTCAAGATGTAGACGTGCTCGGCAAGGTACGCTGCAGTGACCACAGGATGGTAAGAACTCGAATTAGCCTAGACTTGAGGAGGGAACGAAAGAAACTGGTACACAAGAAGCCAATCAATGAGTTAGCGGTAAGAGGGAAACTAGAGGAATTCCGGATCAAACTACAGAACAGGTATTCGGCTTTAACTCAGGAAGAGGACCTTAGTGTTGAAGCAATGAACGACAACCTCATGGGCATCATTAAGGAGTGCGCAATAGAAGTTGGTGATAACGCCGTTAGACAGGAAACCAGTAAGCTATCGCAGGAGACGAAAGATCTGATCAAGAAACGCCAATGTATGAAAGCCTCTAATCCTACAGCTAGAATAGAACTGGCAGAACTTTCTAAGTTAATCAACAAGCGTAAGACAGCGGACATCAGGAACTATAATATGGATAGAATTGAACAGGCTCTCAGGAACGGAGGAAGCCTAAAAACAGTGAAGAAGAAACTAGGAATAGGCAAGAATCAGATGTGTGCGTTAAGAGACAAAGCCGGCAATATCGTTACTAATATGGATGAGATAGTTCAAGTGGCTGAGGAGTTCTATAGAGATTTATACAGTACCAGTGGCACCCACGACGATAGTGGAAGAGAGAATAGCCTAGAGGAATTCGAAATCCCACAGGTAACGCCAGAAGAAGTAAAGAAAGCCTTAGGAGCTATGCAAAGGGGGAAGGCAGCTGGGGAGGATCAGGTAACAGCAGATTTGTTGAAGGATGGTGGTCAGATTGTTCTAGAGAAACTGGCCACCCTGTATACGCAATGCCTCATAACCTCGAGCGTACCGGAATCTTGGAAGAACGCTAACATAATCCTAATCCATAAGAAAGGGGACGCCAAAGACTTGAAAAATTATAGACCGATCAGCTTACTGTCCGTTGCCTACAAAGTATTTACTAAGATAATCGCAAATAGAATCAGGAACACCTTAGACTTCTGTCAACCAAAGGACCAGGCAGGATTCCGTAAAGGCTACTCAACAATAGACCATATTCACACTATCAATCAAGTGATAGAGAAATGTGCAGAATATAACCAACCCTTATATATAGCTTTCATTGATTACGAGAAAGCGTTTGATTCAGTCGAAACCTCAGCAGTCATGGAGGCATTACGGAATCAGGGTGTAGATGAGCCATATGTAAAAATACTGGAAGATATCTATAGCGGCTCCACAGCCACCGTAGTCCTCCACAAAGAAAGCAACAAAATCCCTATAAAGAAAGGCGTCAGACAGGGAGATACGATATCTCCAATGCTATTCACAGCATGTTTACAGGAGGTATTCAGAGGCCTGGAGTGGGAAGAATTGGGGATAAAAGTTGATGGAGAATACCTTAGCAACTTGCGATTCGCTGATGATATTGCCTTGCTTAGTAACTCAGGAGACCAATTGCAATGCATGCTCACTGACCTGGAGAGGCAAACCAGAAGGGTGGGTCTGAAAATTAATCTGCAGAAAACTAAAGTACTGTTTAACAGTCTCGGAAGAGAACAGCAGTTTACGATAGGTAGCGAAACACTGGAAGTGGTAAGGGAATACATCTGCTTAGGGCAGGTAGTGACCACGGATCCGGATCATGAGACTGAAATAACCAGAAGAATAAGAATGGGTTGGGGTGCGTTTGGCAGGCATTCTCAAATCATGAACAGTAGGTTGCCACTATCCCTCAAAAGGAAAGTGTACAACAGCTGTGTGTTACCAGTACTCACATATGGGGCAGAAACCTGGAGGCTTACGAAAAGGGTTCTGCTGAAATTGAGAACGACGCAACGAGCTATGGAAAGAAGAATGATGGGTGTAACGTTAAGGGATAAGAAAAGAGCAGATTGGGTGAGGCAACAAACGCGGGTAAACGACATCTTAGTTGAAATCAAGAAAAAGAAATGGGCATGGGCCGGACATGTAATGAGGAGGGAAGATAACCGATGGTCACTAAGAGCTACGGACTGGATTCCAAGAGAAGGGAAGCGTAGCAGGGGGCGGCAGAAAGTTAGGTGGGCAGATGACATTAAGACGTTTGCAGGGACAACATGGCCACAATTAGTACATGACCGGGGTAGTTGGAGAAGTATGGGAGAGGCCTTTGCCCTGCAGTGGGCGTAACTAGGCTGCTGATGATGATGATGATGAATGGCTGCCTCATCGAGTAATTTAGATCAAGGGATTTAGATCAATTGTCCTATCTGCCATAGGAAACCTTTAAAAAATTTGGTGCAGCTAAAAAAAGACACCATGTGTACGTTTGGGGTAATTCACTGTAATATATGGAAGCGGAAGAAGCGCGACACCACGATGATGTTAACTTCTGCTTTTGATAAAAACATTTTTTCGAGTTAGAATGCGGCAGCGTTTATTCCTTCTTTCATGAAAAGATAGTGTTTTGCAGATATGGTGCCTTACACTCCGATATTCTTGTGCATGTAATATGCACAAAAAACGTATTGTGCATATGTGACAAACGATAGAAAGAGAAAGGGGCACCGAAATAAATTCTGGAGAGAATGCCTGGCGGTACGCTTAGCATTCTATTGCAATTTGGCACGATGAAAAATGAAATCGCATACGCACGCTGTTCGAGCGAACCCTTTCGAAAATTCTTAAAGGTTGTCTGTCGCAGGCAGCACAATTTTCCTGAGGTGGCCTGCTCGAAGCGGCGGACACTGTCTGCTCAAAATATTGAAATTAATAATTTACGAATCAACAAAGGTTCACTACATAATTTTTAACTAATTAGCTAGCATACGGCCCATATTGCAATTTACAAATTCTAGCCGTGGATTACGCAAGGCGGATCCAATTGGAACGAATTCTCAGGAGGACACCAGTTTCGAGATACTAATTTTCGAACTTTGCGGAGAAATGCGTTGGCGTTCCAGTTACCTTTGTGCATCAATGCATAAAAGGACATTTTGTTAAGGGAGTGTTAAGGAAGCGACGCCTCCAGTGCCGCTTGCGGTGCTCATAATGCCTATAGTGACTCCATGTCCTCCTCGCCCACCTATCCGTACGGAGTAGAGGCAACCGCGGCGTCTGGTACGGCGTCGGGCACGCGAATGGCGGACGCCGTAGTAAATGCCCTTGGCGGATGCCATAGGGACGCGTTGCCGGCGCCTAGGTGTGTATGCCATTCGCGGGCCCAGTGCCGTAGCAGACGCCGCAGTTGTCTCCGCCTTTACGGAGCGGCGGCCTAGAAGGACATCGAGGCACCCTATACTCTGTTCCATACATAGCAGTCAACACTGCGAAGGCTAGAGAGACTTCTTGCAGTGACTTCATTCGACCTTGGATATAAGTCGATGTTTTTTGACCGCAATTGTGCGCAACTGTTGTTTATATAGGCTCAGTGTTGGATGAAACATGTTGTAATCCTTAGAAACCAACTCCTTATCGTATACGGGCGCTAATGCATTGTTTCAAATCATTTTTATTTTTGTTGTTCTCTTCTGGTTTTTTATATGCCACCTGACGTGCATGCACGAGCGAGCGAACGCTGTTGGCGCGCAGTGTAGTATAGACGGAAAGCGCGGAGCGATAACTTTTCTTGACCAAACTCCTTGCGCAGCTTCGACAGCGTTGACGGCTATGTATGAGAGTATAATAATGCCAGCGTCGGGAGACGCCTGGTGACTGTCACGGCGCCGTTACTTCTCCCCAGAAGGGGCTGCCTTGCATGCTACGTCGCGTCATCATATCGCACCCGTGTATGTAAATAAAAGGTTAGTACACGCTAGTTTGAACACTGTCCGGGGAGTCCGAGCGAAACGCTACACCTTGCTATAGCTGTCAATTCTTCGCCCAAATGGCGAATAATTGACAGCGATAGCAAGGTGTAGCGTGGCGAAACTGCCAAATTTTCTTTGGTCCCTGACGAAAGCTTGACGGCTTTACTTCAAACTCATCCCGTCCCCCATCGAGGTGCCTAGAGCTACTGTATATGCTACCAAGGGTAGCATGCTACCTTCGGTAGCATATATAGTAGCTCTAGAGGTGCCAAACTTACAGCACCGCCGGCGCGTTCCGCTTTAGACCAGCGTTCTGAGACGCCAACATTGCGACGCTAAGCCTTGCTATCAATTTCAGGGCTTCCCCATCGGACGAAACAGAAAATTGTTTTGTCAGAGTCACCAAACTTTGAAGCTACATAAGGGCGAGCTGACACAGAAAGTACTGGTATTTAATTTTAATATGTCATATTCATGAATAGCAACTGGAAGGGCGGTTTATTTACATCGTTTCCATATAACTTAATTCACGATCTGCTTTAAGGGAGCCCCCTGAAACACTTTTTATCGAAGTGGAGAAAGGCACTTGAAGTTAAAATAGGCTTTTTCGGAAATACATTGCGCAAAAAAGTACTTCAATGCGTTCAGCAGAAACGGAGTTATTGGCCATCAAACACGGCTTCGCCCGTGCTTCCGTTCCTTCTCAGTGCCTTGCACTGCGAAGGCTGCGGCGCATTGGGGCGTGCCCGCAACGCTCCGCCTTCTAAATGTCACCATGGCGCGCAGTTGTAATTTCATTTTGGATCTTAAAGTACGTACGGACGGACGGAAAAAAAATTAATGAGAAGACGACCTGCGAGGTTGTCAGCTCAGGCTCAGGCCATCCAGACATTAGATGCCACGACTTCCGCCTTTGGTGCCTACGACACGCTAACATAAGCCGGACACGGTTGTCCTCAGCAAGCCGCAGTGCGCTTAGACTGGTGGCGGTACACCGCGGCGACCGCGGTATCTAGTAGCCGACCGCAGCTTGATCTCAGCTATCGGCCAATAGCAACCGTCTAAAGGAATGACGAAATAAAGCGTCCGATGACGAAATAGTGCGCCTGGAAAAGAGCGCGGAGAGGGCCTACTCTTGAAAAGAGAGCGTTTGAGGGGACTTCGCGATGCGCTTGCGAGCTCCACGCACCGGTGCAGACCAGCAAAACTTTGCTGAGGTGTTCACATAAGCACATTCTACCCGCTGACTAGGTTATTTCACCAAGCCCGAGAGACGTTCCAGCCCCCCCCCCCCCTTAACTTTCTCACGGCACAGCGTTTTGTGGCACTGCTTCCAATGTACTACACCGCTGGCATTGATAACGCTGTTCGATGATTGCGGCAAAGATTGTCGTCGACATGCTTTCGCGTACGGCATGACAACGTGATGACGACGACGCCGCTGGCGGCAACGGTGCGACCATGATCTCGAATAACGATGACTTAGATGATGGTGACGCGACGACGATGGGATAATGACAGAGAGGGCACGACGACGAAGGAATGACGACAGCGTGACAACGACGGCATGACGACAGCGTCGTGGTGCTCGCATGGATGGCAACGGCTGCGCGTGTACGCTCTCATCTCCTTCACTTGTTTGCTTTCCGAAAGCCGTATACTGCACCTTCCATTCCGTCTAAAATCATGCACATTCCGACGCCCTGAGGAACTTGGCGCACAGGAGAAGCTGTGGTGAGCTGTCCAAAAGAAACGGCGCGTTTCAAACGGCGCGTTTTGCAATCTGTCTGCTGCTGTTTAATGGGTCCTTGGGCACTCTCAAGATGTCTGCGACATCTTTTCGCCCAAGAGCCTCCGACTCGGTGTAGGAAATAAACTTCACTTCACTTCACTTCACACGTAGCGGTAATCGGCAGCGACCACGCCGCTCAACAGCCAATCACGTGCGGCTGAGAAACGCAACACAGTGCGACCACGAATGGGAGCTCCTACAGTACACAGCTTCACAGATCCCAGAGCTCTATAGTGACAGCACGTGCGTCTGAAAGAGCTATACAGCGTGTCGCAGCTAACGCTATCCAAGCTGTCATAAAAAAGAGACAGTAAAAAAACACACATGGTGCAGCATACGGTTATAAGACCTACCATGGGCGGCCGTCAGACGTGCGACGACCGAATACTGTGGACTTTATAATGGTATCTTGCGCCGCGTATTTTTTCCTAATTTAGTTTTTTTAGCAGCTTGCCTAACGTTAGCTGGGACACGCGGTATCGTTGGGGCTACGGTGGTATGGCGACTGACCTGCTACGCAACTCGATCCAACGGTGGACCACCATCAAAGCGTCCGAAACAACCAGGGAGTTATTCGCTTTAAAACGCCTCGTATAGCTGGCTGAACTTAAGCGTAATAGAGGCGCGTGAGTGTCTCACTCTAGTGCCCACTAGGCCCAAGAAATTTATTCCACCTCGGCGTAGGGCACGAGCTCCCATAGCGAGGTGACAAAGCAGAGAATGTGTATATTGACACGTGTACTTATCTTTATCGGGCAACCACGTTTCGCCGCCTAACAAATGTAATCGCACAGCATGGGACGCGCCTGCATGTATCCGAAGTTTCTGGAAAGTTATCGATGCTTCTATCCGCTGTCTGTTGTCGCCGAGACTTATGTTATCTGATTTCATCACCTGACGCGAATGGTGTAGAACTTTGTGGAAGGCACGCGGGTCCGAACGATTAGTCTGGAACATTCGACGACTGTTGTATAAAAGCCGACGCGCTTGACCTGCTGATCAGATTTCCGACGATCGCCGACTGTGTTCGCCGCTTTCGTTGTGCTATAAGTGTAGCCTGTTTTGTGGGCACAAGTTCGCCCAATAAAAGTTAGTTTTCTCGTTCACAGTATTGCTACTGTGTTCTTCTACGTCACCACCACGTGACATCTGGTGGAGGTGCTTTGCGTTCATGTACCGGACGCCCCCACAAAGCCGTGACCCAAGCCCTCACTCGGAAGACACCAACGTCGCCAAGAACCAGCGAGGTAGCCGCAGGCTGCAAGGACTGCCCCCGGAGCACGGACTTTTGCCTGAGACGACTAGGAAGATGGCCACCACGTCAACCCCAATGGCAGCCCCAGCGTCACCCGTCGTGCTGCAGCAGCCCAGGGAGCCTCCGACGTTCCGCGGTTCAACTTTCGAGGACCCGGAAAGCTGGCTCGAGACGTACGAGAGAGTCGCTACCTTTAACAACTGGAACAGCGACGACAAACTGCGATATGTCTTCTTCGCTTTGGAAGACGCGGCCAGGACGTGGTTCGAGAACCGAGAAGCCAGCTTAACGACCTGGGAACTTTTCCGAAGCGGCTTCCTGCAGACGTTCGCAAGCGTCGTACGCCGAGAACGAGCCCAAGCGCTATTAGAAACCCGGGTGCAGCTACCTAATGAGACGACCGCGATCTACACGGAAGAAATGAGCCGTCTCTTCCGCCACGCCGACCCTGAAATGCCCGAGGAGAAGAAAGTCCGCCTGCTGATGCGTGGTGTGAAGGAGGAACTTTTTGCCGGAATGGTACGAAACCCACCGAAGACCGTGGACGAGTTTCTTCGCGAGGCCACCAGCATCGAGAAGACACTCGAGATCCGAAACCGGCAATTCGACCGCCGCACAAACTCGACGAACTACGCCGGAGTTCAATCACTGGCCACCGACGACCTGCGCGAGGCTATCCGAGCGGTCGTGCGGGAGGAGCTACAAAAGCTGTTCCCACCATCACAGCCTCAAGTGGCTTCGATTGCCGACGCCGTGCGTGAAGAACTCCAACAACAACTTGGAGTAGCCCCTGTATCGCCCCAGCCTGAGCCGCAAGCGATGACCTACGCCGCCGTCGCACGCCGTCAAGGTCCCCCTCCGCGACCGCGCCAGGGCCCTGTCACGCCGCAGTTCCGTCGTCCGCCGCCGCCAGCGCCAGCACGACCACCCGTCGCCCAGCGGACCTACGCGAGGAAGACGGACATTTGGCGCGCCCCTGACCACCGCCCGCTCTGCTACCACTGCGGAGAAGCGGGGCACATCTACCGCCGATGCCCATACCGGGAGATGGGACTGCGAGGTTTCGCCGTTAACGCGCCGCGGCCACAGATTGGCGAACGACCTCGCGATATCGCCGACTACCTCGCCGCCACTCAGTGGAGCCCTCGACGAGCTTCCCGTTCGCCGTCACCAGGCCGCTACCTGTCGCCGCAGCGCCGACCATACACTGGCCCAGCCCGGGGCCGGTCCGTCAGCCCATATTCGGAAAACTAAAAGCAGCAACCGATGGAGGTGCGGTTGCTGTTCGTCGAACTGACGAAGATCCTCCGCCGCCGACGAAGACGACGAAGAAACCATCTCGACGACTTCATGACGACACGCCGCCGTCCCGAAGAAGTCGGGAAGCCAAGACTACACCGACGAAAGACGACTTGACGACGCGACGTTCCAACTTCAGTTCAACACGACGCAGCCGTGATCCGACGCCAAGACCGAACTGCAACGCCAGACAAAGAACCACCGACCTCGACGTGCTTCTCGACGGCCACGCAGTCACTGCCTTAGTCGACACAGGGGCCGATTACTCCGTAATGAGTGGACACATCGCCGTCCAGTTGAAGAAGGTTAAGACTGCATGGGAAGGCCCTCAAATTCGGACCGCTGGAGGAAACCTGCAGTGATTACGCCGACAGGAATGTGCACGGCAAGAATTACCATTCACGACCGGACTTACCCTATCACCTTCGTTATCCTCCAACAGTGTTCACGAGACGTCATTCTCGGCATGGACTTCCTCAACCAACACGGCGCAGTCATCGACCTGAAGTCGAAGTCAATAACGCTGTCGGAAGATCATGCAATACCGCCGGAGAGCCCTCGTAGTCACCACTCCTTGAGTGTACTTGAAGATCAAGTGAGCATCCCGCCTCGCTCCAGCATTGTTATTTTGGTCGGCACCGAAACACCCGCTGACGTAGAAGGCGTCATCGAAGGCGACCAACGTCTACTGCTCGACCGTGAAATTTGCGTCGCAAGAGGGATCGCTCGACTGCACGGAGGAAACACGAAAGTGTTGCTAACAAACTTCAGCAAGGAGTTCAAGCACATCAACAAGGGCACGACGATCGCATACATCGAGGAAATTGTGGAAACCAGCGATGCCTTTGTCCTCTCGGATTCTATCGCATCTACCCCGACAACCGTAGTTCCCGAGCCAGACTTCAACATAAGTCCAAGTCTCCCCGTGATTAAGCAGCAACAGCTCAGAAGTCTGCTTCGACGATACAAAGGCTGCTTTTCGACGTCATCGAGGATTCGACAAACACCAGTCGCAAAGCATCGCATAATAACCGAAGAATGCGCTCGACCACTACGCCAGAGCCCTTACCGAGTTTCGACGCGGGAACGTGAAGCTATAAGAGAACAAGTCGACGAAATGCTGCGCGACGACATCATCCAGCCGTCGAAAAGCCCGTGGGCATCCCCTGTTGTCCTGGTAAAGAAAAAGGACGGAACCCTACGTTTCTGTGTCGATTATCGTCGACTGAACAAGATCACGAAGAAGGATGTATACCCCCTCCCACGGATAGACGACACATTAGATCGGCTCTGCAACGCTAAATACTTCTCGTCGATGGACCTCAAGTCTGGCTATTGGCAAATTGAAGTCAACGAAAGAGATCGCGAAAAGACCGCCTTCATCACCCCAGACGGCCTCTACGAGTTCAAGGTTATGCCATTTGGACTGTGCTCGGCGCCTGCAACGTTCCAGCGCGTGATGGACACGGTTTTAGCAGGATTGAAGTGGCAGACCTGTCTCGTTTACTTGGATGACGTCGTTGTCTTCGCCGAAAATTTCGACGAACACCTTAGGCGGCTCGCAACAGTACTCGAGGCCATCAAGTCATCAGGGCTCACTCTGAAGCCAGAAAAGTGCCGCTTCGCCTACAATGAGCTTCTGTTCCTAGGCCACGTCATCAGCAAGTCTGGAGTCCGCCCCGACCCGCGGAAGACAGCTGCCATCGCAAAGTTCCCGCAGCCCACGGACAAGAAGGCAGTGCGTAGATTTCTTGGCATGTGTGCCTACTACAGGCGATTTGTCAAGGACTTTTCACGCATCGCTGAGCCGCTGACACAGCTAACTAAATGTGACATCGAGTTCAAGTGGGAAACGCCGCAGGCCGACGCATTTGAAGAACTCAAACGACGCATGCAGTCGCCGCCCGTACTTGCGCACTTCGACGAGCTCGCCGATACCGAAATCACACTGACGCCAGTAGCCTAGGCCTCGGTGCCGTCCTAGTCCAGAGAAAAGATGGACATGAACACGTGATAGCTTACGCTAGCCGGTCGTTGTCAAAAGCGGAAGGCAATTATTCCACAACGGAAAAGGAATGCCTAGCCATCGTTTGGGCTACAGCGAAATTTCGCCCCTACCTATATGGCAGGCCATTCAGAGTGGTCAGCGACCATCACGCGTTGTGTTGGCTAGCTAACTTAAAGGACCCTTCAGGACGGCTGGCACGGTGGAGCCTCAGACTACAAGAATACGACATCACTGTAACATACAAGTCCGGTCGAAAACACTCAGATGCCGATTGCCTATCACGCGCCCCCATTAACCCGCCGCCGCAAGATAACGAGGACGACGACGCCTTCCTTGGAATAATAAGCGCGGAAGACTTCGCTGATCAACAACGAGGGGACCCGGAGCTAAAAGCCCTTGTCGAGTATTTGGAAGGGCACACCGACGTTGTCCCTAGGGCATTTAAGCGTGGATTATCTTCGTTCACGCTTCAAAACAACCTACTCGTGAAGAAAAACTTTTCACCAGTCCGCGCCAACTACCTTCTTGTTGTTCCGTCGGCGCTGCGTCCAGAAGTACTGCACGCCTTACACGACGATCCCACTGCTGGGCACCTCGGATTCTCCCGGACGCTGTCGAGGATACATGAAAGGTATTACTGGCCGCGTCTTACCGCCGACGTCGCCCGTTGCGTCAAGACATGCCGAGACTGTCAACGACGCAAGACACCACCGACAAGGCCAGCAGGGTTACTACAGCCGATTGAACCTCCTCGTCGACCATTCGAGCAGATTGGGATGGATTTGTTGGGGCCGTTTCCAACGTCAACATCCGGGAATAAGTGGATCGTCGTGGCGACGGACTATCTCACCCGATTCGCTGAAACAAAAGCTCTACCGAAAGGCAGCGCAGCCGAGGTGGCGAAATTTTTCGTCGAGAACATCCTGCTGCGACATGGCGCCCCAGAAGTCCTCATCACCGACAGAGGAACGGCTTTTACAGCAGAGCTCACCCAAGCCATTCTGCAATATAGCCAGACAAGCCACAGGAGGACAACTGCCTACCATCCGCAAACTAATGGTCTCACGGAGCGCCTGAATAAGACCATCGCCGACATGCTAGCGATGTACGTCGACGTTGAGCACAAGACGTGGGACGCGGTCCTGCCGTATGTAACCTTCGCTTACAACACGGCGGTGCAAGAAACAACACAGATCACGCCGTTTAAGCTGGTTTACGGCAGGAACCCGACGACGACGCTCGACGCCATGCTGCCCCACGTCATTGACGAAGAGAATGTTGACGTCGCTAGCTATCTCCAGCGCGCCGAAGAAGCCCGACAGCTCGCCCGCCTCCGGATCAAGAGCCAGCAGAGGACCGACAGCCGACGCTACAACCTCCGACGACGCTTTATCGAGTACCAGCCCGGTGACCGTGTTTGGGTTTGGACCCCTATACGCCGACGAGGCCTGAGCGAGAAGCTCTTGCGTCGCTATTTCGGACCGTACAAGATCATCCGACGTATTGGCGTACTGGACTATGAGGTCGTGCCAGACGGCATTTCGCTGTCACAGCGGCGCCGCTCGCGACCTGAAATAGTCCACGTTGTGCGACTCAAGCCCTACTACCAGCGTTAACGAACTTTGTGGCTTCGCGTAACTGACCTTTGGACTTTATTTCTTTTTTGTTACTTATGTTTAAGAAGTGTCCTTTTGTGTTTCGCTCTCTTATATTTGCAGCATCGGGTCGATGCTTTTTAAGAGGGGGGTATTGACACGTGTACTTATCTTTATCGGGCAACCACGTTTCGCCGCCTAACAAATGTAATCGCACAGCATGGGACGCGCCTGCATGTATCCGAAGTTTCTGGAAAGTTATCGATGCTTCTATCCGCTGTCTGTTGTCGCCGAGACTTATGTTATCTGATTTCATCACCTGACGCGAATGGTGTAGAACTTTGTGGAAGGCACGCGGGTCCGAACGATTAGTCTGGAACATTCGACGACTGTTGTATAAAAGCCGACGCGCTTGACCTGCTGATCAGATTTCCGACGATCGCCGACTGTGTTCGCCGCTTTCGTTGTGCTATAAGTGTAGCCTGTTTTGTGGGCACAAGTTCGCCCAATAAAAGTTAGTTTTCTCGTTCACAGTATTGCTACTGTGTTCTTCTACGTCACCACCACGTGACAATATTGAAGTGGCTTCTTCTAAATAAAATGTTCGATAAGCCATAATCCTTCAGAAATTGAGAACGCATTTTGGCTATTTGTATTTTCCTCTACGCTTCCCTATGGACATTTAGCATTTGGCTATAGTGGAACACGTTTGGAAGCCTCTTCGCGGTTTATTGTAGAAATTGCCTTTTCCTTCAAGCAAAATAATGGGCCTCCTGCTAACCGCATGAGGGTAGCGAGATAAAACCAGTCGTATTATAACGTGCTCGCTACGTTCAATTTCTAAAGAAATACTAAAAGACAGATCCCAATGAAGATATTTGTTATAACGCATCAAATGTTTTCTGCTTGTCATGCGCCCCTGAGGGATATTTAAGAATAAAATGCGTAGCTACCTAGAGTAACAATGACTGTTTCGAGAGATGCAGTATGCACAAAAACGGGAAACGTTGTTGCTTCCCAACGTTGTAATGCTTCCTTCGTTCTCGAGCTGTAAGTACGTTTCAGCAGTCCCCACAAGGAAAGTGCCATTATTACAGCGAACGCTCTGCTACGCCATGCCTCGCGAGGTCATTGATGGCGTCTCAATCACCTTCAGCTGCTGGGACACAAGTGTGGTAGGTGTGACGTCCGCCACGTGATCCGCTGCGTACAGGCGTCGCAAGTGGGGAGGTATTCTGTAAGAGTCCACCTACACGACATGTCCGTTTCATCTGCTGCTGAAGTTCTCATTGGCTGGGCAGGCCCGCGCGCCCACAGCAGCTAGGCGCCAGGTCCAATTAGAAACTCACCAGCACGTGAAATTGACTTGCCCACTAGGTGGACTCTAACGGAATAACTCCCCTGCGCTCGCTCGGAGCCTCGCTGTTACGGAACCACGTGACTACGCGAGGGTTTAACGGCTGATTCTCCGCCGCTTCGTGGATCAGTTTCGCTATGAATGGCGTGCCGGCTGAGCCGTCCGTGCGTGCGCTTCAGCGCAAACGACAGGTTGAATCCGCTCATACAGTAGATATAGCTAGACGGCGGGCTGCGAAATCTCAAGCAAGGGCACAGTGGCCTGCTGAAACCCCGGAGTAAAGCGAGGCCAGATTAGCACGTTATAGAGAAGCTTACCAAGCGCGGAAGCTTGCCAAGTTCGAAGCTACTGGAACCGCCATCGTCGTTCAGCAACACGAAACACAACAAGAAGGAGGCGAAGCCGTGCATAGAAGCAACGGCACCCAAAACGAACGTTTGACGAATCGCACCCTTCGGCTAGCGGCAAGCTCGACTGCAACGGCCAGGTTTCACCGCGACTTCACGGACAACCCGTTAGGCAGCGTTTGTAACCTGTGTGAAAGACTGTGGCCCAACTTTAATGCACCACTCTGTGCGCAGTCTTTGCAAAACCAAGCCAAACAGACATTTCGCTCCTGATAACTAGGTTTACAAAAATTAAACCTCAGCCAATATTTAGACAGCTTTAGTATAGCGTATGTGGCACCACGCTAAACAATAAAATATAGCGAGGCGACACTGCGCATGCGCAGAAAGCTGTATAAGTATTGTGCATTGCGTGCCTCCGCTATTTTCGCAATTTAGTGGGAGAGGCTAATACTCCCAAAGAACGGACATTGAAGCACTGTAGTACATGGCGGTACCCATGGCTCCCGCTTCAAGGTGAATTTTCGTGGTAGCTGAGCTCTCACTCTCGTTGATCGCCAGTAACTATTGCAATGAACTTACGTCTCCTCTAAACTCACCTGAAACGCTAGTTATGAGCGCATAACGCGTCCAGTTCCCGAGATCGTTCGGCGATCCCTGCGTCCCTAGGCCTGACGAAACGCGTCCGCCATAGAGGAAGGAAAAAGATAGCAGGGAACATTACGCCTTGGCACGCGAGCGCAACACGTGACCTGTGTCGAGATCCCGGAGCAAGAATCGAGATTTGTTGAGAAGTTCGGTTCCCGCTAGCTACGCCAGTAGTTTTTATTCGATGCGCGCTATTCAGCTGCCCTACGGTGGCACTGCCTGCAGAGCGGGAACACTAAAACCAGCCGTGCACTTCGAAGTGTGATGACGTGTTGGGCAGACAGGTTTCGCTTCAATCGTGTTGCGGATATGCTGCCTCCAATTATTTGCTTCGTCCATGGCCCCCGCCTAGCAACAACAGAATGGTTGCTAATGAATTTGCTTGGCTGGGATACGTTTGTCACGAGGCACCAGATGGCGCCATGTCGTTGAACGTCTTCCTTACGTTTGCGTTCCCGTACGCTAAACTAAATGTCTTGAAGGGACGCACATAAGGCGATAAGCCAGTCAGCTTTGGGGTTTTGAGTACTCGCACCTAGATGGCGTGGTGAAGTTTTGCGCCTTAGGGAGCCTGCATACACAAAGCTTGCATGTAGGCTCCCTATTGCGCATTGCGGCGCATCGTCGTTTTACCGATATATACCAAAACTCTATTGAATAGCGTACAGCAAAGATTTCGCGTGCGGAATACGCTAACACAAGCATTTTACGCTATACTATAAATCTCTGCTATGGTACGCGCTGTGAAGTGCAATGGCAGCACTTTCATTATGCGAAATTTTCGCTGCTGACTATCTCTATTCAAATGTGCATTTAACTTACCAGTTCGCTCAATGCGACAAAAATTTTATAGACTCTCGAAGCGCAATAACGCCGCTGCTGTTGGCACCGCCTTTTCGTGGTGACGTAACTCTTTACGGCACATGCTCGGTTTGTACACGGAGCTGTAAAAGGCTTCCGGAGACGTGGAGTGCGTCTCGCTGCAACCACGTCGAATGGAAGTCGGCGTACTTTCAATGCTACTCTTAATAGCCTCGAGCCAGTGCAACGTTCTGTCTCCTGCTCTTGGCATTGGCATTGTGCGCACCATTATGTTCCTACTGAGCTGGTTTGTAGTAAACGTCAAGCTAACGTTACCTAATATTTCGCTGGGTGCTGGCTAACGCTCATCTCGTGCACCATTGGGGTTCGACGCAACCAGCGCCCTTGGCGATGCTCCTCATTACGCCAGCATTGTGAGACGACTGGTGGCTGCCGGGCGCTGTTCTTTCTGCCCACGAGAAGTTGCCTTGCGCGCGGCATCGCGCTAACCTGCCACATCGGCCTGTATAATTAGAACGCCATCCAAGGAGCGCAATTGGAACTGTGAGACTACCTCTATAAATGGTTCGCCGTTCGGGCGAAACTGCCAGTTTTAAAGGTGACCTTTCTTTGCGAGCAGCCCTGGACTTTCCTGACCGTGGCACAACTGCTTACCAGCAGAACGTTCTGACACAGACAGGAACAGCGTGTGTCGTTGTGTCTTCCTGTCCGTGTCAGAACGTTCTGCTGAAAACCAATTGTGCTATGTGCAGCCAACGACCTCAGGCAAACACTATTCTAATGTTCGTGACCGTGTCCGCCGCCTGCTGCTGCTGCTGCACGTGCTTTCTCGCCGAATAGCTCACACTTGGCCAACTCGGCTGCGGGACAGTGGTGCCATCTGTGAGTGATGGCTTACACTACTTCGCCCTCAGCAGTGGAAGTTCAAGGGGATAAGCCGGCCTGCGCATGCGAGTTTATGGCCGCTGCTTGACAGGGCGAGGGGGCCGTATTGCGGATAGCCGCGATGAGACGGGATAGAGGGCGCCGGAGGAGGTGGCCTCACGTTGCGCATGCGTTGCGCCGCTTAGCAACCACGTGGACGGTCGCATCAACGCCTCCAAGGGGAAGTCGGGCACCCCTAAGAAATGGCGCAGGAAGCCAGCTTGCCTCTTTCAACCCCTATAACACTGGTTGCGTTAAAGGTTCGTTGCATTGCAGAGCTCTTCGTTCGGGGCCTCCTTGAGCCAGATGAGCAGGTGAGCATCGCTGTATATAGATTCTAACAGACACACGTTGCATCTGCTGCGTTCTTTTCCTTCTTTTATTTTGCCATTATTCTAATTAATACGATAAGGGTTCACGCAATTGATACCGTGCTGCAAGAAAAAAAAATCCACATGAAGTGTTCTTTAAAGACCTACTATTGACACACTGGGCAGTAAAGTTGGAAATTCTTATATTCATTTATTGTTACCTTTTAGATATAATTATGAAAACGAAAAATACTTGTGGCTTCTGCACATTGTTGTTAATTGCACAGGCCGATGCTTTTATCCGTCCCACAAGGTTTACGTCTCTTTAAGATTGCCTGTGTGTTACACGGGATGCTTTATAGAATGTACTAAGTACCCTTCGTAAGAGTGTACACTCGAGATGAACCAAAACATCAAAAGTAGTATTCTTTGTTGTCTCGCCAAATTTGCTTCGGGGACCCTTTATAACCATAACTTGCCTGAGTGTTAAAAGAATGTGACTATACCATCGAAGTGCTAAAAGTAAATAAAAGAATGCAGAAACTCCACTAAAGTTGTCTAAGTATGCACAAGCACAGACCCAAATTTCAAGTTCGCCCACCCCCAAATGTCAAGTTGGCCCACCCCCAGATTTAACTTAACCCCACTCAATATGTGAAGTTGGCCCACCCTCAAATGTGAAATTAAATTCCACGTGGCCCGCCCCGAAATTCCAGGTGTCCCACCCCAACAATAAGCTTCCCTATGCATTTTCTATGGAGCCCTATGTATCCCTATTGGTATTGGCTTTATATTTTTTTTAATTTGTTCCATTTGTTCCTTATAGCGTGTAAAGCTGTTAATCATCTACATTTACACAACTATACCTATTGAATTTCTTAACTTCACCAATTAAGCATTTTTGTGCAGGTACAACGCATTACACTTTTCGGGTGACGCGGCAAGGGTACTCGCCAAAGAATGCTTAAGCGTTCTTTGGCGAACGTCGCGCGCGTAATGCGAAAACGTGGGACCGTTCCCCACCTGCGGCAAGTTGTTTTTTCATTCACTTTCATTGTCGTTGATTTATCATTTCTTTATTTCAATTAGTAAGTACGAATAATTTCCCCTGTGGTTTCCTTGGTGTCTGTTGGCTTCCCATGATATTATTACGTGTTAATAGTGATTTGGTAAGTCGCCAGTATGGTACTATAAAACAGAGCAGTAGACGAATAAACGAAACCGCTTGTCTAACGGCGTTTCTTCAGGCCACTGGCGCATCTCAAAATTGGAAGCTCCTCCTGAAAATCGAAGCTGTAAAACTCGTTTATCTCGCGGATGGGCGGGCCTGTCTATCAGCTACAGAGAGCTTGAAGCGGGTCGGAAATAGTTGAACAGTTCAGAATAATATAGAAGGCCGAATGGGACGGACAGTGTTATTCAGAAGAAAAAGAAAAGAAAAAAGGAAAGAGGGACGACGTAAGAAAATGCAACGCCAGAAAAAGTGTCTCGAGATGCGCTGCCCAGAATATCCGATTTATTGATTTAGACTTAAGAAGCCTCTGAAAAAGGACCCCGACTAGTATAAGCATTTCAAAGTCATATAAAACGCCTTTGACTCACGCTGAAAACTATCTGTAGGTTCACTGCTGTCATTTGACAGACAGAAAGAGAGGGAGGAGATGCTGGAGGCATGGAGACTAACCGGAAGGCAAACATCTGGATTGCTGCCCTAAAGTGGGCAATTAGGTGCAGAGCCATGATCCCTACTGACTTTGCTGAAAATAGCGTTCTTCCTCTCCATAACTGCTGTCTTTGTCGGGAAGGCCAGACAGAAAGACAGGGCAGGGGGGGGGGGGGGGGCGATGAAGTTACACACGCACGGAAAGAGAGACTTACGCAAAGATAGAAGCACGCTCACTCGATCGAAGGAACTTCAGTACAGCCTTCGCCCGTCTTCTGGCTACAGTGGGAGCTCAGCGACTTACCTAATTGGGTGAACTATTGGAAATAGTGGAAATTTATAAATTTCTTGAAATTATTCGTCTTCGGCGCTTAGTATGGACACAATAATTGTAATCTGTAAAAATAAAAAGTGAAAATTGCTTTTCTTACTTATCATATGTAGCTGCAGCTCAATGGAGAAGTTCCACCGATAACATCTTGAAGCTTCGCACCGCTTTAGTAAGGTTAGTTTTGATATACTCATTGTCACTATTCAACGGTGCTTCACGCTCACAAGAGAAGTTCCTCCTGTTGATTGCAAGGTGTCTTCGTGTTTGGCTTAGCGATACTAAATCGACGTCAAGCACACTGGCCCTCGCAGAAGCATGAGATCCTCCAGTAACCCTGTTGAGGGAGAAGGAGACGTTAAGGCAAATTTCTTCGTATGTTTACTCGGCATCGGCGCCACAAGCTATCGGACGAGTTGGCACTGAGAAATGTACGTAACTTTCGTTCACAGCTAGTCGTCATTGAGGTAATGAAGAAAAAGACTGAAGTTTCACCAATTATTGCGCTATAACCAGTGTTGCTTCAGACGTACAAACCACATGCCTGCGCAAAACAGGATGGCACAGATGGCTCGTGCAATAAATACGGCTAAGCGTGTGCACCTTCTATACCGGCATTACAGTACAACGCATGTTTAAGCTCTGTCATGTAACCACAGTAACGACAGCAGCACTCTACGAGATATTGGAAGCGGCAAGTCTTGTAGCGACTGATCAGCCTCCAGATAATTTAGTTGTGGGCACGGATTCACAGTCGGTGCTTTACCTACTGCGCAACATTCAGGCAAAAGTGTGCACAGTTATGTAAAAGCGAAAATTGCGGAGCTGGCTTAAGTTGCGGGGACTCGGGGTGGCCAAATTGCATTTCCGTCGATTCCCACTCATACAGGCTTAGCTGGAAATTAACGAGCGGAATAATAGGCAAAAGGCCCACAGGAACATGACGAAGAGTAAAACATTCCAGTCTTCCGCAATTAAGTTAGAAACATATGAAAACTCAGCGATAAGATCGCTTGCGACATGGCTCGATGAAGTCCAAAAGGCCTCTTTTTATGCCGTAGACCCTGGGCTAAAATTCAGTATATATGGGAGGACACCGCGAAGTGTGGAAGCGTTGTCGCATCGCATTGGCCTTGGTGTGGCATACACGGCGAACGAGGATATGACCAGCCGCGTTCCAGGACTGACCATTATGCACCATTCAAAGGCAACAGATGCCCTTTAAACTTAGGATTTTGTGAAATAATGCATTGTCCCTTGGGACGATACGAGGCCACGATACTCGGACCGTGGCCTCGTAGTGGCCTTGAAAGAACCGCTTTCAGTCCATTAAAATAATTTTGTATAAGTACGGACATGTGGCGCGAAGTACTGGGGACGATTTTGTGCAGCGGCTAGCCTTCGTTGTTATCTCTAGACTGTTCTTTTTTTTTATTTCACTCTTGCAAGCGTGTGTTTGTGCACCTTAAAGTGCTCTTTTTAGTTTTGGTTAGTATAGGGTAACAATTCCTATTTTATTATGTAATTCTTTGTTTTAAACCACATTTCTTTTTCCACAAGAGAGAAATGAAACAGCCAACAGCGTACTGCTTCTAACTTGGCCAGTTAAACCCCATTCAATCCTAGGTACCTGAGTGACTCACCCACCAAGAACCAGTATATGTGATGGGGTAATATAAGCATTCTCACTATTAAGTGCATTTATTGTAATATGTATATCTTCATTTGTAAATAATTACGAAAATATTTACATTGCCGTCTTAAAAGAAAGGAATTCAGGCAACAGCATTTTGTGATTAAACAATAGTCCATGTTGGGTTTTGGTGTTCGCGTGAACCTGTATTTCACCGCATGAGGAGACGATTTCATTTGTGCTAGTTGTGGAATTTTGTCTTTAGTATACTTAGTGCCGGTGTTCTTTTTCTGGTTGTGTTATTATATAGTAGTGCGTACGATGATTTGGTTATCCCTTAATAACTAACCTAATAAGTGTAATGACACGGACTAACAGTGAGCGAACCCGGAAGTTCTTTCTTGTTTACACAAGACATGTTTTCAGAGGGCGATACAGACTTGAAGAAACAAGCAGCGGTCGAACTAAGAACATAATTAGTGCCCTTTCGGAACCTAGCTTTTACTTCTTCGTGTGAATCCTTTTATGCACTGTACGCTAGTTTCCGGAAACAGGTATGCCTTTTTTTTTAAATACGCCGACAGTTCTGCAGTCATGAAGGACCTGCACGCATTTTCAAGCTCTTTTCAACCGCTCATCGCTTGAAAGACCCCAAAAATTGTTATAAATTAAGCTGTAATTCAATATCTACGTGACAAGCCCTTGCGCTTCTTTTTATTTACTGTCCCCGGTGAAAGGCAAGTAGTTAACAATCTAAAACTGGTGAAGCGCAGCACAGCAAGGAAACTCGCTCAATCCTCAACCCTAGTGCACTTAGCAAGATGTGCAGTGCTCAGCGATTGAAACTCGATACTCAGTCCGTATGGTGGCTGGCACTTTTTGCACCACCGAAGGGCGCTGGGCATGCCAAGCCGACGCCCTGTGGTATACGATAAAGCAAAGCCTTTGCGACGTAATGTGACTGCATTTGCCGCACCCTCCTCCCTTTCCCTTGACACGCTGCCCCTCCTTCGTAAAAGATCTGCCAAGGTTTGTTACGAAGCGCGTATGTGGAGCACTAGATGCAGTTATTATAGCGCCCTAAGAAAGGAAGCTTCCCTTTTTCAGAAATATTTCGAAATTCCCATTCTTTTGTCTAATACGCAGAATGAAAGGCGGGAAAGAATTTGCAGCATCGCTGAAAAAAAAATCCTAAACTGTCTTCAGTTGCCTAAAATTACCAACGAAAGGAACTAATCCCTGGACGCGGCGGCTGCATTTCGATGGAGGCGGAATGCGGAAACACCCGTGTTCTCATATTCAGGTGCTCGTTAAAGAACCTCAGGCGGTCCAAAATTATTCCGGAGTCCCCCCCTATGGCGTGCCTCACAATCAGATGGTGGCACGTAAAACACCATAATTTATTATTTATTTGGACGAACAGACTGCAGCACAACTGGTTACGTTCTTTATGCACGTGGTGTATAAGTGTCGTCCTCTGCTGCAATGGGATCACTCGAACGGCGTCACTCAACGAGGAAAAACAAAATACCTAGAGCGGAATATTTTCTGGCGTCCCCAATGTGTGGCATATAAGAAAGGATGTAATAGAGCAGAAACAACAACAAAAAGAAAATTCTGTTGTCGGAATCCATGTGTCATTTAAATGACGATCGCATAACCCTTCCTAACCTCTTACTCGAGGCGCAATTGCAAAGATGAACATTTGAACGACGTGATCGGTAGGTCTTACTTGTGTGCGTGGCCGTAAAGACAGCGATAAAAGGGTATCAAGGGGAAAACTAACCAGTATATTGTTTCTTACAAGTCCGCTTTCAACCATACATCGAGCAACGTCAAGTTCTAGACCGAGAAGCGACGAAAAGCGACTAATACGACGTAAATTAAAACGCTCAGAGCTCGAGCGCGCATTCGTGAGGGACCAACGGAAAAGCACCTGCTCGCAGCCGTTTCACGCCTTCACCAAATGCTGGTAGCCCATCGAATTTCCCCACCCTGCGAAAATGGCTGGGTCACATCTCTCCTGAAGTGGCAGAGAACCTCAACCGTTCTCCACTCTACTAATGACTAAATAGTTTCCGCGTCACATCGGATTCGTGCATTCCGGGGAAATGGCGAATGGGGATAAGTGAGGCGCGCGGTGGAAGCAAACGGTACGCAGGGATAGCAGTACACCGGACGAACCAAACTGCAGCGGCTGACCAATGGCCACGCGTAATCAGGTCACGGTGTAGAAAGGCTGCTTCCAGATGGGATGTAATGGTATCCGGGAGGCGGTTGCACACACACTGTCGGCACTTTTCTCCGGCAATATGAGCGGAACGGGGCGTCACCATTCCTTCCGAGAGTTCCTCCGTCTGCTTCTTCCCTCCACTTCACCGTGTTCTCTCCCGGGATCACAACACCACACGTACGCATTCGATTCGCCCGCGCGATAGGAGAGTAACAAGACGCCGAGCCTCCTAATGGACCCCGAATCTTCCCACTGCACCGGTGCCCTAACTGCATGCCTCGGTCGAGCTTCCTTCTTTTGAAGCTGTGCCGCGCAGGAAGCGAGACTAAAGAGAATCTGCGACCAATGGCAACGAATGCATGCACTTCCTGTGCGACCTGAGAAGAGCCGCTAGCTGCAAAGTGCGCGTACACTGTCCAGAAATTGGTCTTAACCATGACGAATGTGGAACTCAAATGAAAAGGAGCTGCAGATAACGAGGACGCAGCAAGTAAAATCCGTGTTCTTCTATGAAGCGGATCGCTTAGTATTATTTCCGGGAAGGGTTGTGTTGTTTATTAAGTGGGTGTGGAAATCACTGGACCTAGAAAAGAAGTATTGAACGCGTCAATGGTAACGTGCTATGGAAATGTAAATAAACGCAGAAGTAATCAAATTACCAGCTTGTACTTGCATCAGAAGTTCGACGTTGAATGAATGAATGAATTCTGGGGTTTCGCGTGCCAGAACCGCGATTTGTTTATGAGGGACGCCGTAGTGCTGGACTCCGGTTTAATTTTGACCACCAGAGGACCTTTAAAGTGCCCCCCGTGCACGGCACACGGGCGTTTTTGCCTTTCGCCCCCATCGAAATGCAGCCACCGCGGCCGCAATTTGTTCCCGCGACCTTGTGCTTAGCAGTGCAACACCATAGCCCCTTAGCCACCGCAGCGGGTAATTTTGACCTTGAAGGAAGTTATACTTGCCCGTGACATAATTAAGAACTTAGCAATTATATTAGAGCCACAAGCGGCTGCGTCTGTGAACTTCAATCATACTTCATTCGTGTTCCATCTCAATTTCTTTTTATTTACCACAAGCAACACATTGGTGTACCGACCCGAACGTTCAATGCAAATTGGGCTTTAAGGACGCGTAGAAATTGTCGAAAGACAATTTGTGAGGCACGCCCTAAGCAAGGGAGTCATCTAAGCTCAATTTTCGAAGTATTTCAATCAATAACTTTCTTCACAAAGGTCCCATGTTTAAATCAACAGAACGAACAACGATACAACGATATCGTGTAGACGGAGTTCAATCCTACCAGAGGCAACAGATACCGACGAATACGTTTAGTCCATACAAGTACAAGACACAAGGGAATAATTAGTCTGAAGGGCACATGCATTGTAATCATGAAGATAAATCTAGCAAGAAGAGCACTGAAACCTTCTTTCAATTTCAATATTGTTTCAATTTTATAGATTTGCATATGCATCGGTATTGTTGCACAGGTAACCGACCGATTATCTGTAGATCACCCTGTTTTCTTCTCTTTCATTGTTATTTTTGCTACTCTTTTCTTCTCAGCTGATTTATTACATTCAATATAAATTGCGGTTATACTAGCTTCGTTTATTCTCTTCTTCACGGACAGAGCTAGTTAGCCCTTGCATGCCTTCCGCTTAACAGATGTGCTGCGTTTATATTTCATTGATAATTGTTACCCTGCGGCTCGCGCTGTGTACGTTAGCACCAACGAATCCGGTTGAACTACTTTCTTTTGGTTGAAACTAGGTTACCTCCGTTTTCGAATCAAACAACAAAGCTGAGCAAGGTGGTTACAAGTGTTGTGGAACAGGATTTACCGGCGCCAAATTCAAATGGGACGATCGAAGATACAAACAGGACAAACGCCGAACTTCAACTAGTGTTTGGCGGTGCAACTATGCTCATACTGTAGATAAAGAGCCGTCGAGTGGGTAGCACACGAAAGAATTACCACTGTACACAACTATTGCCAGGAACGACCACAGCCTCTGACCAAGTAAACACGGAATCACTTTATTTACAGAATGGTGTTCAGTATTCCTCACCACTGAAGACGCGGTGCTCAAGCAAACTTCAACGTTTCATATTTAGGCAACAGATTCCGTTCCGACTAAACTTGGCTCAGGTAAATCATGTTCCCCGGATGTCCTTTTACATATCCATCTTCAGCTGACCCTACTAAATGTCGTGTCTTCACTAGCGGTGCAGCAACGTCTATTGCTTTCGCGATCACTTCAAACCTTTCTTTCCGCCACCATAAAATGTTTCTAGTTACAAGCGATGTTTGCTCGCTCATAAAACTATGATTAAAAAAATTGCGGTCTCACTGAGCTAATCAGCTGTTCCGCTGCAAGAACCGTTGCTGAGGTCAATTTGTTGTCACTAGGACATTGCTCAACTTGTTCGAACATTCAATCCCTAAGAAGCAAATACAGTATCGCGAAAGAAACAAGGACGAGACGATTACACAGAACTGGCGCTTGCTTCCAACTGAGGTTTATTGAAGAAGCATGATATTTACAAGTACCACATGAGACCAGCATGGGGTATCACATTCGAGATAAAACAGTCAAATATCAGTCACAAGGACTCCCCCCCCCCCCCCCCCCCCTTCCGAAACCACAGACAGTGCACTTTGAAAGAACCTCGCGGCCCAATGCAGAGGTGATAAGAAATTTAGAAATTTTTACAATCTCTTTCTTCCTCAGGTATGAACTTGTCCAAGAAAATTCAACCCCTGCCTTGCTTCCCAGAACTATGTTCAGCTCACTTCCCAAATGAAGCGAAAGCTGCGAATGTGCAGTGCGGTTCACTGTAAATTGGAGCACGCTTGGAGCTGTTCACGGCAAGAGATCACGAGGCAATAACGAATGCTTGGCAGAACAGTGAACGAACGCATTTTCGCAAATCACATAAATGATCATTGACAATCACTATACCAGCACATCTTTGCCACCAAGATGCTTCCAAGATGCTTCATATGCCACCAGGATGCTTTTCGAATACCTTCTCGGGCATTTGAACATATTCAAATATCTTCATACAAGTCAAGTTTACGGAATGCACCCTATGCGACATCCGAACCTCTGATAGGAGTAGGTCACCTATTTCACTTCTAGAGCACTTGGAAAGCAACTGTCCAGTTAACTGAATAATACGTATTATGTAAAACTTCGTGGAAAAACAATGGACGAAGTGAACACACTGCATGATGACATACGACACCGAGAGAAAACAGACTGGAGTGTACCTTCCAAATCCTTCCACCAAAAACCCATTACACATATTAGTCATGCCTCCAGCACCGACTAGTCACATGTGTCTGATCTGATAGGCATATGCAACGCTTTAAATATTATTTCCATGATTGGTCTTCCGTTTTGGTGCACCACCTTGATATCTGCAATTACGCACACAGCTCCTAAGGTTACATATGAAGGGGTCATCTCATTTATCGTTATTGCAGTGTGGATTAGCGCGTAACGTGTGTGACAGGACAAAATATTGCATTATATATTTAAACAATGTTTCTGACTTTCTCTCTCCTGAGAGAACGAAGCAGTAATGGAAACACAGTAACAACTATGAAAGCGATTTATTCCAGAGGAAAACGGATTTCTTAATGCATACTGTCATTCATATTTAAGCTATTATCATCGCTTACCTTTCATCCACGTGTAGCGACCACTGCGCCTTCTACGCAACGTCGTACAGTGAGGGAAACAGTTTCTCTATAGAATTCTATTGACTTCTTTTCCATGGAGTTCCTTCTATTGAGTTCACCCTACCAATATTCTCTCATGAAGTTTTCCCAGAAGATAGCCGTTTCCAAATAACACATACCGGTGTTCAAATATTCTTATATGACTGCGGGAAAGAAGGGCTCATGAACTTTTCCCAGCAGATAGCTGTTTCCAAATAACACTTTCCGGTGTTGAAATATTCCTATATGTCTGCAGGAACGAAGGGCAACCGGAGGTTTCTGGGGTTTACGCTCAGCGGCACGACGCAGCTCGAGCCAATTTTTTTTGCTTTTTATTTGTCTTCGTGAAAATCAATATGTGCCCGAAAGAAACTGCTGCAGCGCAAGAACTATACACAGACACTATACCGCAACCGAGAGCCTGTGGAATTCTTGATCAAGTTATAACTTATTCGGAAGGGGAGGAAGCGACGACCAGCTGCCGTTCTCTCGATTGACGGCGTGCGCCTGCTGCCCGGAGCGTTTGCTTCGTCTATTATGCAGCGCGGAGTGCTTACAAGCATTATCGTCCTCGTTTATAACAGCGCCACGTCCGCGGGAAGCTGTACGAGATGCAGGCAGACTACTATGAGCGTGCGCGCTTAATCTCGCATCTAGCCACTCGGTGTTCCAGCGCACGCGCGCTGACATCGTGGCGTCGACCGCAGTTCAGAAAACTATCCGCGGTGGTGTCAAATATGGCGAATAATTAAGCGTAAATGCACTGGTGGCCGTAGGTCTACCTGTTCTCTTGTTTTTTTTTTTTTTTTTTTTTTTTGCGAGAAGTGGAAGAGAACCTATCCGACACCACCTGAGAAATTATTCAGGGAGTGCAGAGCTTCTAAGGATTTGGCAGTACCCCTCGTTCTTGCAGTTTCCAATATTGGAGGTAACATTGGTACACGTATCAGAAGCAATGCTGCATATTTCTCACAAGAAGTGCGCTTACGTGATGTCGAGTCCTGCGGTGGCAACTAGTATTCTAACGCGGAGGAATTACGTTTCTTCGAATAAATATCACGATTATGAGTCCCGTACAAGGACATACTAATAGATAACGGCGGGGCTGTAAGTCTCTCTCATCGCCGCCACTAAGACCTGACTTGAACTTACTTCCAGCCAATAAAGTGGCGTTCACGTACTTCTATGCTTCCTCATTGGAAGGGTCGACTGCTCCACGTGCCTCACATGCGACTATGAGGAGACATTCACACATTATCGTCGTTTTCCCCGCTGTATATATATATATATACATATATATATATATAATGTATATATATATATATGTATATATATATATATATATATATATATATATATATATATATATATATATAGACGTAAGCATCATCGGCTTCAGTAGCTTCAGCTGCGCAGTCTCAGCAAAGCCAGATTTGTCCCGTCGTGCCTTTTGTGTGCTTGTGTGTGTACCTCGTTAAAGACTGTTTCTTCTTTGTTTTCTTAAATTAGGATATTGCACTTGTGCGGTGTTCCTTTAGAAGTACTGGCCTCCAACTTTCTGTTCTGATAATGGACGATCGTCCAGTCTGAAAGCCCTGAACAGCGCAGCAGTGAACGAGGTACACTCAAAAAAGAAAAAAAAAGGCACGACAGGCCAAGTCTTAGCTAATTCTACGCTGCTGAAGTTACTGAAGTCTACGGGTCTGTATAGTAGGCCTTGAGCAGGATATGCAGTGTAACCGATTAGAACTCCATAGCATTAACCTCGCTGCTTCTCTATCATCATCATCATCATCATCATCATCATCATCAGTCTGGTTACGCCCACTGCAGGGCAAAGGCCTCTCCCATACTTCTCCAACTACCCCGGTCATGTACTAATTGTGGCCATGTTGACCCTCCAAACTTCCTAATCTCATCTGCCCACCTAACTTTCTGTCGCCCCCTGCTATGCTTCCCTTCCCTCGGAATCCAGTTCGTAACCCTTAATGACCATCGGTGATCTTCCCTCCTCATTACATGTCCTGCCCATGCCCATTCCTTTTTCTTGATTTCAAAAAAGATGTCATTAACTCGCGTTTGTTCCCTCACCCAATCTGATCTTTTCTTATCCCTTAACGCTACACCTATCATTCTTCTTTCTATAGCTCGTTGCGTCGTCCTCATTTTAAGTAGAACCCTGTCCGTAAGCCTCCAGGTTTCTGCCCCGTACGTGAGTACTGGTGAGACACAGCTGTTATACACTTTTCTCTTGAGGGATAATGGCAACCTGCTGTTCATGATCTGCAAATGCTTGCCAAACGCACCCCAGCCCATTCTTATTCTTCTGATTATTTCACTTTCATGATCCGGATCAGCAGTCACTACCTGTCCTAAGTAGATGTATTCCCTTACCACTTCCAGTCCCTCGCTACCTATCGTAAACTGCTGTTCCCTTCCGAGACTGTTAAACATTACTTTAGTTTTCTGCAGATTAATTTTTAGACCCACCCTTCGGCTTTGCCTCTCCAGGTCAGTGAGCATGCATTGGAGTTGGTCCCCTGAGTTACTAAGCAAGGCAATATCATCAGCGAATCGCAAGTTACTAAGGTATTCTCCATTAACTCTTATCCCCAATTCTTCCCTATCCAGGTCTCTGAATACCTCCTGTAAACACGCTGTGAATAGCATCGGAGAGATCGTATCTCCCTGCCTGACGCCTTTCTTTATTGCGATTTTGTTGCTTTCTTTATGGAGGACTACAGTGGCTGTGGAGCCGCTATAGATATCCTTCAGTATTTTTACATACGGCTCGTCTACACCCTGATTCCGCAATGCCTCCATGACTGCTGAGGTTTCGACTGAATCAAACGCTTTCTCGTAATCAATGAAAGCTATATATAATGGTTGGTTATATTCCGCACATTTCTATATCACCTTACTGATACTGTGAATATGATCTATTGTTGAGTAGCCTTTACGGAATCCTGCCTGGTCCTTTGGTTGACGGAAGTCTAAGGTGTTCCTGATTCTATTTGCAATTACCTTAGTAAATACTCTGTAGGCAGCGGACAGTAAGCTGATCGGTCTATAATTTTTTCAAGTCTTTGGCGTCCCCTTTCTTATGGATTAGGATTATGTTAGCGTTCTTCCAAGATTCCGGTACGCTCGCGGTCATGAGGCATTGTGTATAGAGGGTGGCCAGTTTTTCTAGAACAATCTGCCCACCGTCCTTCAACAAATCTGCTGTTACCTGATCCTCCCCAGCTGCCTTCCCCCTTTGCATAGCTCCCAAGACTTTCCTTACTTCTTCCGGCGTTACTTGTGGGATTTCGAATTCCTCTAGACTATTCTCTCTTCCATTATCATCGTGGGTGCCACTTGTACTGTATAAATCTCTATAGAACTCCTCAGCTACTTGAACTATCTCATCCATATTAGTAATGATATTGCCGCCTTTGTCTCTTAACGCATACATCTGATTCTTGCCAATTCCTAGTTTTTTCTTCACTGCTTTTATGCTTCCTCCGTTCCTGAGAGCTTGTTCAATTCTATCCATATTATACTTTTCTCTATATATCCTTTTTTTTCTAATTCTTCTCCACTTCCTCTCACTGGTGGAGACTATAGAGTTTATCACTATAACACCTGTAGGGAAATCTGGCGCCGCCTTCTAGGGAGTTTCCCAAGGGTCGCTGTGCCGTCATGGGAACGACGGTATATGTGTCTGCGAGGCTTGTGCTGGCTTGTGTTGCAAGGGGCGTCGTCTGAAATGAGGATATAGCTGCACAACTAACGCGTTATTAAAGTAGAATCTTCATAAAATGTTTACATTCACCCATATTACCTCTTCCAATGAAGTTTGCTCACCTACAATGCATAACCAAGTGAAGAAAAGCAAGAACAAACGTCAAACTGTTCCAAAGCGAACGCGAATCTCCTGGTCTGTCCTCCAACTTTAGTGGCCAGCTGATACTTCTTGCGTTTCATATAATTGTACATGCAATACCAAGTACTCATAATTAAATAAAACATGTCTTTTATGTAATAATAAAGCTAGAACAGCTTTTTGCCTGCTGTTACAGTAAAGAATGAACCATTGTGACAGACGGAACGGCGCTTGCCAGGCACGTCTTCGAGGTGTCCTGGCTCTCCGAGAACAAAGCCAAACCCTCAGATTTCCCTCTAGGTAATAAAACTGTATGGTGGAGACATATTGGCACGTTGCAAATGACTACTAAGCTATCCATGCTTCGGAAGAGGTTTCTCCTTTGACAAGTTTTGCAACATTTCTTTACACGATTGCTTTTATGCCAACGCAATTTTGTTTTCTTTTGTGGTTCTGAACGAAGGTAAACATTTGGGGAAAATAATTTGCTCTGCTTCATATGGTCTTTTGGGGTGATGAGCTTGGGTATGTATTTCTTTTGAATAGACGAACAGCGTATCCAATCTGTAACTATTCTTTTTCAGGTTACTTGCACACAGTCATCGTGCTGGTCACGTATACGGAGTCAATATGCGCATGACGTATTGTGGCAGCATTGTTTCGATAAAGAGAGCTGCTCTAACCATCAAGTTTCTTACTGCAATCAGGCGAAGGTTTGCTCTGTGATTATACAGCTGCCATTGACACCATGGTTGGCACGTGTATTAATTATTTAGTTTGTGTACTCTTAATGCTACGTTGGGCGCTACAGAGAGAAGGGGTTGCCAGGGCATACAGTAGAGGACACGGTTTCGAAGGAGGAGAGGATGGGCTTGCTCACAATGAAGGCGGGGAGACAGTTCCCGCTGGACGCTGTCCATGGCACGAAGACATCTAAACGAAAGTATTCAAATAACGGAAAAGCTGTTTCGCAGAAATACACTAGGTGAAGGAAAGTTAGGAAAGGGCAAATCAAGTAAAATTCTTAATAAGCAAATGATCTTTGTATGCCCGCAAACCTTTCCTTTCTGCTGTCGAAGAAAGGAAAACGTTTGCATAACTGAGTAATAAGGTGTAGACAGTGAGCGGGACGTTACTATTTCACGATGTACAGTAGGCTATAAAAATTAGCGGGATGCGATTTCTGTGAAAAGAAAGTCGAATTCACATTCAGCTTGTGTGTAGGAGCCTTCGCAACCTATACGGTGATATATTGAATTAGAAATATGAAAGTATTGAAACTATAAATTTGGGGAGGGGGGGGGGGGGGAGTTGTGCAGCCCATGTCCCTCGAGCTTCTGTGACTGTGCACTTCTGGCTTTCTTTTTAACCAAACAATTTTGTCTCATACACTCATACCCCTTCAAAGCGGGCAAGTTAAGTGCACTTACGGAGAGTGTCACTCGGTTTAAGCGTAGTTTACCAAGTCCATAAGTCGCAAGTGGAGTGTCACCCACAGAAGATTGCGCCCCGGTCAGAGTGCGCTCAAGGAACGCACTTTGCTGGCCGAATGTGTTGCCTCGACGCCAGCGGTTTCAGTGGTACAAATTGTAATGCACAAAAAAAGTGCACAGAAGTTAATTTTCGTTGTTGCACAGCTTTTAAGAAAATAGCTTGTGTTTTGCGAGAAGCGAAGCAGCAAAGCAAAGAAACGAATTTATCGTGTACGCAACTGACGGCGCGATGCGTGATGCGACACGGCGGCGTCGCCATTTTCATTCTATTCGTGTTTATTCACGGAGGAAGGAAACTCAGGAGAGGCCCTGACGTCACTTTTTGTGAAGCTAAAGTGAAGCCGGAAGTTGGCGTTGCTCATGGCATTGCTCCGCCTATCGGGCCAGCTGTCCTCTCTTCTTTACATTTCTCGCGAAACCACGCCGCGCTGCGCGCAACCGTGGTGCTCGGACGCGCGCGCTCCGCAGCAATACTAAACAATCGTTAGCACGTTAGCATGATTCCGCCAGAGGGCAATATTTCCCGCGTATATTCCTTCGTCCATTGCCATTGCCGCGGCGTGGTACATTGCGTACAGCGTCGCATGCGCGTTCATTTCACGAACTTTAGTTCCTCCTGTCCCACCTGGCCACAGCAACATCCGGGAGAGCACGGTCCAGATAATGCAGCGCAACAAAACACGGAGACCAATGCAAACCTGCCCGCACGGCGCCTTTGCCACGGTACCAAACCTACGGAGCAACACGCGTGAGTGCACAGAACCAAAACAAAGCCGCCATTGTGACCCGAAAGGTGTGGCCGCTACGGCAAAGAAATAAAAAATCAGCAAAAAAGAGGAGAACCTACTACGTCACTACCTCCACACTATTCTCCTAGCGCGCGGAGGGAGTAGGGACTCTCCTCAGTGTCCTTCCTCCATTTGTTTATTTATGTTTCTGTGCGAACACGAGTTGACCGCGCCGGTCGTGTTCTGAAACGTGTGCACGGCCTTTGCGGTGTCGTCGCATCTGATCGCCGCGAGCTTGCCGTGGTTCCTCGATGCTTCCGACTGCGACGTGTTTTTCGACTCTGACCGGCTTCATCACGTTGGTAGTTCGCCGCTCAAAGACCGGGCGGCCCGATTTCACTATGTGCAGAATGCTGGTGGGAGACGCACGTAGCGTTTGTTGGAAATGAAATTCGCTTAGGTTGGGGTAATGTGTCCTCCTTACAAAGCGCCTCCATACCCGATGGGCGGAAGGATAATGGTATGCCAGGACGGTCACGATGCTGAAAGTGCTCGCCATGAGCTGATCCTCGAAGTACCTGAAAGTTTATAGCTGCGTCTTCAAGGTCATCGTCGAGTTGTGCTTGCCCTTGACGACGGGCTCTTGCGCACAGATATGCAATAGCCTGAAACTCGCTCATATTCTGTTCTAGTTCGATCAAATGCCGCCTTGTCGCACGCCGTCATGTGGTTCTGGATTGGCTAGATTTGCTTGGCCGGATTTTGCGTGTAACACTCTCGTATTAAAAAAAAATCTTTTTATTTTTGTTGAGAAAAGATCGATGAAGTTTTTTTTTTTGTGTATAAATCAACGTAAAACCATAACTTTCTTAATGTTCTTTTTTTTTATCTACATCTTCAAAAAGCGCGCTCTTAGACTGTCGCCATTTTTTGTCTACTGTGAGTGGGCTTTGTTTTCCCGTTTAGCACCGCGTAGAATAAAGTGTCACTCGAGGTCCCGAAATGCGCTCATCGTAAAGGCACTTAACTTGCCCGCTTGACAGGGGTATAAATCGGAGTCCGAATCGCCTTTAGTGGGGCATATTCTTACCGACATTGGATGAAAAGTAAGATAAACAAATGGTTGATCGATTGATTGTTATGAATCTTTGTTTGATATCTGACTTTGAATCAAAAGCACAACCGACTCTGTAAGACTACTCGCTGTATACTTTCGCACGCAGATAAACCAGCCGTTGTGGCACCTTGGCTCATGGGGTTCTGCAGCCTTCTAAATACATAAAATACATGGTCGCATGTTCAATTCCTGGCCGTAGCATATAGAATTCTTGATAGCGTCTTACTTCCCAGAACTTTTATATTTATTACTTTCTCTTGTTCGGTAATATATAGAACACTGAAATAAAGTAAAACATTCATAGAAATTTCCCCGTGCGATTTTCGTAAATGAATTCTCCAATCGGCTTTTGGTCTGCATTTTGAGTCTTCGACGCCTCAGCACTTAAGAAAGGTCTTGACAAAAATTGTATAGAAGTGTTACTGAACCATTGAGAAATTGAATGAAGGAAAATAGTCTTCACAACTTTGTGGTATTCTTGGCTGTTGTGCACAACACTTTCGGTTCGTAGACCAAACCTTCGTGACACCTAAAGCATGTGCAATGCATAATGAGGACAATGGCGCCTGTCTCGTCTGAAGAAAAAAAATCATTGAACTGTTTCCATGAAGTTTTGGTTAAAATGCTGTATTCTCTTTTCCATGCTGCTCTTGCTCGGCGTTCGCAAATGTGCATCTCGCTTTTTTTAAGCAGAACTTCAAAGTCGCTTAGCTTGTGTTACTCTCAGATTAAATAAAATGAGAAATTTTCCAAAACGTTATAGCAACACTCAAAGAAGAGAGGCGAAAGGAAGCTGACAAAAGCCGTGTTTTCACTTAGGACTATAATGAGTATAATCAAGCTGTAAATCCGATCCTCTTAGTGACCTCGTTTCTAAAAGCTCAGGGAAAGCCGATTTAGCTCGTTGTTCCTCTGTGGCGGAAGCGTTATTTTCCCCTGGGACGATCCCCAAAAAATGATAGAATGTCATCTCTTCTCGAGACTTTCCTTGTCATGCTGCCCGTTTTCTTTTCTTTTCAGAGCACTGACACGGCAACGTTAATAAAGCTTTAATACAGAGAAAACTTATTCGGTGTAACGACTTACTGGAAAGGTCATAGATATCTAAACTTCGAAAGAACGCCAGAACATTCATATAATGCGGTATAGAAGTAACATGAAAAGGAATAAGCTGCTTGAGAAAGGCCGACCAATGCATCGATAGGAGGACTTATGGTTGTTAAAGGCGGCAGGTAGGTCCACCTATCGAAACGTTGTCCAGAGTTTCTGAGGCACTTCATTCCCGCTTATGTAACTTCTATAGTGGAGTGTGCTACTCCATTTGTAAGCCTCCTTCCTGATTTTGGAGAACACTAATATAAGAACACGTGTACACTGCCTATCGGGCGACACATTTTGATAACACTCTTTGGCCTAAATGTGTAGCTTGATTATGAGGCATGTTTCGGTGACGACTGTCTCAAACTCTTTTTTTTCACACTATTGAAGATAGCTAGGGGATATGAGAGGCAAATTTATAATTTTACATGAAAAAGCCTCAATGCAGCGGCGCTCCTCTGAAGCAGGGCTATAATCACTAATATTCCAAATACGAACTGGCTATTTCCCTTCATAAATAAATACTTTAGGTTCTATCTTGCTTTCTTTGAGTGTAGCCTGCACTGCGGCTTAGGTGTGTGTTTAACAGCCCGACGTACCATTTTTGACATGCTCAAAGAATTCTGATTTAAGTTGGTATACATAATGGGAATACTCTCATATGTCTTTAATATGCCAAGTTGTTTAAAATTTCTTTTTTTTTTCGCGTGTGTGAAACGGTGGAATGGGCTTTGCATTAAATCAAGGCGTAAATGCCCTCTTCCTGTACTAATTGTGGCAGGGTCTCAGTGATCTTATCGTCCACGAGCCAGCGCATATAAAACTGTCTGTGAGATCCAATGGTAGCTTAGCAGCTTAACCCCCGTATTCTCAAACGATCCTGGGCTCAATCCCCTTCCTCCACTCCTCCGAGTTTACCGCAACAGCGCCCCTCGCCTGAACGAGACACTACGCTTGACAAGGATTGCCGTGGACGGTCATGACGTGCAGTTACCACGTCTGTCGAACTGTGCCGCTGTCGTTTGCATTCTTCAAATCAGAGAAGCGCAGCGCAACATTAGTTTTAAAGAAACGCTGAAAAAAAAATTGATGTAAACAAATTGTTTTTCATCAGTGTACTTTTCATCAGTGGCTAAAGTGTACAAATATAAGCACTCCAAAAGCGTGGACACAGAATGGAAGATGATGCCAGGAAAGTTGGCATCCATGCACTCCATGCACAGAGTAATTGAAGTGTAAATAGACAGCCTGGGGTCATAAAAAATAAAGTGAGAAAAAGAAATACGGAAAACCAGACGCAAGGGATGGAACATGAAAGACCATGGATATTTACGAAAACAGCAAGAAAGAAATCGGGAAGAAACATTTTTATGATAACGGAAAGGGAAGTGCCTTGCTATTTGCGGCGCGAGCTTGCTGCCTGAGGACAAAAATAAATTGGAGTAAATATGCGCCACAAGGAGACACGTGTGTGCTGCAAAAAAAGAAGAAAAAGAAAAACATCCGCGGAACCACTCGGGAAGTCGTAATGGAGTGCCAAGATATTCACCCACAGAGACCCTGTAGGGAGTGTCCAACTTCCAGAGTCCTTGGAATTCAAAGAAGATGGCAGGATTGACTGGTCAGCGATCGAAATAAGTAAGAGACTAGCAGCGTATTGGTGGGTAGAAAGCAGAGAAGAGATTGATGCAACCAGAGTCATTGCAAGCGCATGTATTGGTGCGATATAGCAATAGAGGTTTTAACACGAAAGTGAAGATTGAGATGAGCTAGACGAAAGGCTACATAGCCATAGATATAGTAAAACCTGATTGAATAAAGCAGACTAGGTGTCATTTCTCCACGCCCCCATTCGAAGGGCATGTCAATAAACATCATCATGATTGAGTCGACGTGCAGTGTTGGCGGGATGAACGTTCTAGAATACGAGCAATATAGGATATCCTTTCTCGAGCAGCCCTCGTTCGAGGCCATAGCCACAACAGGTGCTTAATGTTGGAGCAGAGCACTATCGATAGTTCCATAGAATAACATTGCGCGATTGAAGTCAGCCGGTGTACCAAAAGCATAAGATTTCGCTGATACTTCGCGCATAACGAATTTCCGGAAACGAGCGCTCCAAGCGGACAGTCAAGTCTACTGCCATTCGAGCACACATTCTCGTTACCGCAGGTTTTCCCACTGCCTAAACGCATAAACCAGAACACCGTATTTCGGCGCATATGTCTGAGACTGATTCAGACTCTGAGAGTTTATTCCAGAGATGCATAAATGTGTACAAGGCTGAGGCGAAGGGGAAAAAAAAACGCTAGATCGCTGCTTGACGGCGCTCCCTTTTCCCGTATTTTTAGTACTTACGTCTCGGTGCATGTCAAGCTTCTCGCAAAATGGTATACGCATTAAATATATTGGCGCGTTTATATTTCTCAAAAGTGGCGCTTTTAGAAGTTCATTGGTCCAATATGCTAATTTATAGTTTTTGTGATTAACACGAAAATTCAAATGTCCGTCACTTCAATTAGGCTTGGGGAGAATTTTGTCTTGTATCGCGTGTTTTTGATAGTCTGAGACAGTCATTCCGCAAACATGTGGTATATGTTATCAGCGCAAAGCTTCTAGGCCTCTGCATCCGTGCTTCAAAAGTAAAGCGTTTTCAAACAATCTTCTCCGCAGCGATCCTCCAAATCCGTCTCGGAAAGCGTTCGTGAGTCAATGAAAAAAAAAAGGCATTTGTTTATGCAGGGCAACGGTCTTCTCAACACAACTACGTCACTCGTAAGTGAAAATTAACTTACCGCCTGCCACTCTTCAAGGACTTTTAATAATTAACATAATGCTACATTTAATTATGGTGTTTTACGTGCCAAAACCGGTATCTGCTTAGGAGGCACGCCGTAGTTGGGGACTCCGGATTGATTTTTACCACCTGAGTTCTTTACCATGTACCTAAAAAGTACCTAAATCTAAGTAAATGGGTGTGTTTGAATTTCGGCCCCATCGCATTGCGGCCGCCGTGGCCGAGATTTAACCCTGTGACTTCGTGCTTAGCAGTGCGTTAACCATAGCCACTAAGTAGCCATCGCGGGTGAAGTTAATTATAATAGCGTTCAGTTGAAGATCAAGCTAAAAATTCAAATTCTGCATGGAGGAATCTTCACTGTGAGGCCTTAATTATCTAACCAGCCCAGAATACGCAAAGAAATTATCCTGGCTTCTCGAACATAGATGCATTTGCTTTATCTGCTGTGGAAATTGGATGTTTCAGAAAGTTATTTTCATACTTTTTGTTAGAAAGGAACGAAGTTTCTTTAACTTTCTCGTATGAAATCATAACCCGCTTTTATAATGAAGACGGCACACGCCAGAGCAGACGGCTTCGCTGCTCAGATGCGTCTGCTTGAACCGCGAGGAAAAATGCTCTTTGACCAACACCGAAAAGTCCACGTTATCAAAACTTATATGTTGGTAATTACAAGTTTTTATTAGTTGCACAGCATCCTCTTACAATAGAAATGTTTTGTAAAATACAATAGAACATTAAAAAAAGTACCCCGAAGTTTTCTTTTTTCGAACGCCGCAGAGTCGTAAATTCAATTAAGTTCCCTCTGCTTAACCGCAACTGTCATGCGCACAATGCGCGAAGGCTCCGAGAACCATAAGGAACATTTTTGACGCACGACCTGAAGTCCTTTTGAATTCACTCAGTGCGACCAACACGACCCGCCGAAGCGCTTTTTTTATGTTAGTAACGAAGCAGTGAAAAGGAGCTCTTTCAACTTTGTGTCTGCAGGAGCATTGGCGATTCTTTTTGAGTCCAGCAATGTCTGTCAGCAACAGCTGACAGGAAGCCACATGGGCCCTGCAGTAGTGGTAAAGCAAGGACTTTCGGAGCGCATTATTCGACAGATTTCTCTATTAGGGATCTTAATATATTATAACCATAATTAAAATTAGTATCAAATAAGTAATAACATTAATAGGCATGCCTTACAGTCACGGACACATGACGACAGGAAATAGTGTCACTAGGTTCCTCAAATAGTTCTATAGTATAAGCAGAACACGTTAGAGAAGAATATTCGTAGAGCAAACGGCTATGTACACTGACACGCTTGATTACAAATATCCCTGTTTTCATTATCCCGTTCATTCTATCCTTTAATTTAGGGAGGACTGTTCAAAAGGCAAGAAGTTGGATTCCACTGCACGAAAAATAACCATACTGAGCTAGGAATATATTTTTTTCTGCAGTTTCTTTCAAGAAGAAACATTAAACGTTTGAGTTCAGGCAGTCTTGTGGAGATTACAGAGAACCGGCTTGTTCATTTGCGTTGGAGGGAACGTTTCTCTATCGGTAATGCGCATACTTTCATTCTGCCCGCTAAGTCCCACACTGCGGCATAGTATATTAGAAACGCACCACAAGAGAAACGAAAATTATTCCCTTATAGCAGCCACGGGTGAATAAATTGTGATTTTAGGGCACGCCAATATAAGATCCGGCCGCCTTACAGAGCTCCATCGCTTTGTTTCACTGAGTAATTTCAAAGAAACCATTCTCTCGGCGTATGCCTGCAGCAAGCGGAGACTATCAGTTAGTGCTTAACGTTTAAACAGATCTTTTCTGAGACTGTAACGCTAGTTCTCATACTAAACTCATTCCAAGGGTAGACAGACTCCGTGTACTGTGCCTTCACATACATTACAACGGGAAGGCCACACATACCTTACACATACTGCGCCATCATATCACCCAAGTAAGGCACATGATAAAGTGCATTACGAACCACCGACAAGGACTCCTAGAAAAAGATGTACTCGCAATCGTGGAAGGCCTCAAAAGTAGCACATTAACCGACCACCCTTACCATAACCTGACCCAGACCGAGACGATACAGATGAACACCCTCCTCCGTATGACACTAAAGGCAGCGCTGGGACTGCCCCAACATGCGTCCATGGAGCTTCAATTACGACTCGGAGTGCGTAACATCATCCAAGAGCTAGTGGAAGGCCACCTTAGCAGCCAGTTACAACGCTTACAACGAACAAGGCAAGGGTGCCTCATTCTATCCCGGCTAGGATTCCAAACACTAAGAAAACCACAACCGAAAGACCGCACACTCCTTCTTACACATAGCACTCGAAACAAAGTCACGTGGCCCCAATTCTCCGGAATATGCACCCTGACTATCATAAATGCCGGAGACAGGCAGTAGCACCGGCCCTGGCTCGACTCTTTGTCAATTACACATCGCACACACCGGTTCCATACACCGACGTGACCCGGTACCCTGTGTCTAGTGATACTAGATAGCACATACACTCTGAGGGCTTCGGCAACGCTCAACACTGTGGATTGTGGCACGGTGGAAGAGGCTGCTATCGCCCTAACCATCGCACACGCTTCCACCATACCGGCACGGCAGGACCCTATGAAAGTGGTCACTGATTCACAAACCACCTGCAGGACTTTGGCACAAGGGATGGTGATACCCTACTCACACCGCAGCTTTACGTCATTAAAATCCATTGCGTTACACCGAGTGCTTATCATCTGGACACCTGGACACGCCTCTTTCCATGGTAATGAACACACTAATGGAGCAGTTCGAAAGCTCGCTAACCTGGCGCCTTTGGAAAATATGCCTAACTTAGACGACGCGCTGACAGAACGACTGAACTATACAAAACTCTACAGCATTAGAGTTAGCCGGAGACACTGCCCCCACCCCACCATTTCCTTAACCAAGGAAATGGTGCCAGCTACACACTAAATTATTTCCCTTGTTCTTTTACCTTCACCTTTTCCGCCCGACACAATATCCTTCATACTTTCCCTACTGGGGAGCAAGGCTCACAGTATATCACTGAACCTGGGAATGCCCAGACCTGCGGGTTACTCCCCTATTCCGTCACCTGCACCATCTTCCTCGGAGACTCCGCTGACCAGCTTAGACCGGCAGGAGCAGCGACAGCTGATCCAGCAGGCACGCGCAGTGGCACGAGCCAATGGGTTGCAGAATTAAGTGCTGCATCCTACGGGAAACTCGCCACGCCTCATTATAAATAAATGTTTTCTCTCTATCTCTCTCGCTGTCTAATTCTGCCAAAGCGGCGGGACCGAACTGAAATTCAAGCAGCATGCCACAAGCAAAAACTTTTGCTGCAGTGGTGGTCACTACAGGCACTTGTGAGCTGCACGTGCCGTGCACGCGAACTCGAAACGCATATACTCACCTGTGCTCTCAAGATAGTGGTAACGCTCTCGCGTTGCCAAGCAACGATTCCTTCATGCCAATCGTGTGTAAATGCTTTCTGCGGTGATATAAGGTCTTGAAAAAGCCACACCTTTTTTTTCTTTTTCGATGTACTTCGCATACCGAGTTTGTCCCATTCCCTAGTAAACTTCGTGATAAGATGGTCTTGCTTTGCTTCTAATCCTTCTTCTCAGACACTCTTCCAGGCAAGTCTTCTTTCGCCACATTGAAATTCTCTGCTTTCGACAACCCACGGTGAAAGTGTGTTTTGAAGGATGTGTGTGTGTTCTTTTTTTTTGCTCTACCCATTTTGACAACGGCAATCCATCAGTGCCATTGATCTGGACGCCTTTCTTCTTAGGTCATCTATCTATGTGTCAGTGGTACTGCGTTTGAAGTTTCTTATCCGCGGCACTATAGTGCCGCTTTAACGTATTGCCGCATTCTCTGAATTCACCTCCCAAAGCAACCGGATCTGAAACTTTTTTTTTCACTACTGAGGCTCGTTCGCCGTGGCCCCTTGGCGTTCGACAGCCTCGTACGTATTCGCCGTTACTTTTTGCTGCGTAACGCCCAACTCTAGTTTTAGCAAGTCAGTGTTCGTACTCTCCTATTCGTCTTCATCTGCAGTCAGTGGCGACGCTATACTACCTCCAAAAGGACGGCGCAACTCAATGAAGATGAGAGCGCCGTATACCCTATTTTTTTCGAATGTACGTCAATGGCTTTTAAATTTAACGAGTTACGAAACTTCCAGGTTGGCTTTGTTTACAGGACTTCGTTATGAGCCATCCGCAGTGGTAACGTTGCACGCAGCTAGTGTCAGTGCCTCATGACAGCACTGTTGCCATTAATATGCGTTCCCGCAACTGCCCCATACTACAGCTCACTGCAACGCATCGCCATTTTGACCGCATTGAAAGCACACTGTGCGGGCATGTTTCCTTTTTTGTGATTGCTTCCGGTGAGAAGCTGGCACCGAGCACGTGTTGGCAGCGCTGTTGTACCTAGAGTGTTCCGGGATAAGTGCGTAGCTAGCACTGTACATTGGTAATGGTGGTCATTTACTTTTTGTGGCTGTTGTCTTTTCGTATAATCTTGGTCGTCTTGCATTCAAGGAAATGTTTTTTTTTTTTTTCTGATTTTTCTACCTTCCGAAATTAGGGGTGGGGGGGGGGGGGAGTGCTAGGTACCGAATCGACGGCGGCTTAAATTCGGCTATGCATGGTAGATAAAAAGGTGAAACAATAAAGTCGCTGTAACCCTCTAGTCAAAAGAGGCATAAATCTTCAGTCGTTTAATGCACAAGAGTTGCCTATTCATGTTTGCTCCTGTGCGAAACCATCGCCATTTGCAAGAGTAACTCACTTAGTTTGTACAGATGTGAGTCTCGTATCCGGCGATAAAGTTTGTCAGCACTGATCTGTCATCGGAAATCAAATGGACATAAAATTACGTGTCCTTGGAGAGACATCTTTTTTCTAATATCATTTCTGGTAGACTTAGTTGCAAATATAACCCACAGTAGTTCAGTGGCTATGTCATTCTGCTGCTAAGCGAGAGGCTAAGGGTTCGATTCGCGGCTGCCGCTGTCACATTTGAATTGGAGTAAAAAAAAAAGAAAAGAGAACGAGCACTCGCGTTCGCGTGAAAGTACTGCTGGTTGTCAAAATTATTCTGGGGACCTCCACCACGGCAGCCCTCATTACGTGTTAAACAGATCGGAGACGTTACTAGAACGTTACCCAATGAGCCCGCTGAAAAGCTTGGAGACCAAGCAATTTTTTAAACTTTGGTTACGATGGAACAGACCTGCCTGCGCGTCGCGTCATGTCGTACATATATCTGCAGTATGTAGGAGAAGGACTACCACTGGCGGCGGATTTGGCAAATTTTAACAGGCAACCTGCTTTCCGTAAAATTTATCTTGGGAGCTTGATCGGACCCTCGTTGTCGGATATATGTTCTAAAGGTTGTCCACAAACTCCTGGGCGATGATGGTCTAATCTTGAGACTTTGAATGGGCTTATATTCAAACAACCGTTTTAGTGCTCCTCATCAACACTTTTCCTTTTCTCTTTTTACTGTAACTATGTTCTCTAATAGTGAGTGGATGACAAAACTTCGATGTTAAAACGAACCTTCGCGCACTTCCATAGTAATAAAATATCTCGTTTTCTTTTGCTCTGTATGTGTGTATATAACGACATGACCATCAATGAAAGCGCGAATCAATTATCCGCTTCTGTAACGACACAATTCCTTTATTTATTTTTGGAGTTCTGTATACAACAGTTGATGTTTGTTTTGCGCCATTTATCCCGTGCCCGTGTCGCCTCTGGGCAGAGCAAAATATGACGCTTTGCACTACAAGGCTTTCCACGCGACATCGATGTGCTAAGAGTTGCTTTTCGCTGCAATCGCTTTCATCGATGGGCGGCGATGATCGAGCATCGAGGCGTCCCACACGCATACCCTTGCTACAAGTACGCCGTCGGGCTTTCACGGCAAGCACTCTTTGCGTGTGAATGCGCGCGATTACTTTGATTACCCTCGCTCTGTCCTAATGGGAAACGCTGTTGATGCACACCATGGGGAAAAACAGCAAGTCTCCGGAGCGAGTAACAGGCTTGATCGATGGCCACCTCAATCCGGTCAGCACCTACAAAGAGAGCTGCCAACTGGTGAGCCCGGGTGTCCCAATGGTGCACTTCCTTCTCGGGTCCGTGCACGGGTAAAACGGATCCAGTGGACATTTGTCATTGCTATTTCGTCCGAACACTAGTGTATCGCTGTCTGTTGATGGCGCCCGCTCTCATGGCCGACATGCTTCATGTCAGAGAATCGGCCTACGGAAACAGGCATGGAAAGAATTATGATGCTCGGCTCTCAGTGGGCTGTAAACACCTTTTCGTGCTGGCAGCGCCCATTCTGCGATCGCGCTTTTTTGACGGAGCACGTGCCATCAGAGTGGCTTGTATATCATGTCTGTAGTTGTTATATTTTGACGGTACAATATTTTTTACCTCGGCCCCTGTATTTAGTGTCGCTGGTGCGGTGAAACAAGCAATGAGATAAGTGCATCTCCCAAAGCTGCGTTTCGCAGATAAGAATTCTGTAAGTTAAGGCGTATTTCTCGCTCTAGGGGATTTATGGCCTATGGAGCGGTAAAGAACTACGCTTTCAATTACGCAGACAGCAAATATTTTTTTTACAACATCAATGTCTCTGCGGAATTCTATCCAGTGATTCTCTGTTAAATTCGCGGGAAGAGCGACAAAAATTTTAGCAGGCTTTCGATGTTTTCTGGGAATCTTTGGCATTACTGGTTACAACATTGATTTGCATAGTGCTGGTCTTTGACGCAGAGACGTTGCAGAAGTCGAGAGTCGGACAAACTCTCGTCTATAGTCCGGAAGAATCATGGCGAAAGACGCAAGAGATGCCGCCTAACAAGAAACATTTATTTAGCAACGACACTTCGGCCTTACAGCCTTGTTCACAGTGAAGAGGGCAAGCAGGATGAGTGCGAGCTCATACGCGTTTGAACACATAACGTAGGTTGCGTGCGTACCACGTAAACGGGTATGATGAAACATCGTCTTGAAACTGCTGCTTCTGTATCATTGTGCAATAAATATAAGCATATGTTCCACGTTTGTCCTGTATACCTCGTTGTGCCCCGTCAAAAATTGCGCCGTAAGTCCATCTTTGATACCACCCGTAGCAACTAGCTCACTTTAATGCCTTGAAGACATAAACATGGTCCACGTGCCCACCAGCATGCTTGCGGAACGTGCCGACACGACGACATAGGCTGGCACAACGCAAAGGTCCTCTCAAGTGAAAGAAATTTCAGTTAGCTCCTTTTTCTTGTATCTCGACATATACAGACAACTGCACAAAATTGGAATCGGAACGACGGAAATCTTAACCATGTCGGCGCTCGCGCCCTGCGTAATGCACTCAAAGTTATAAAATTTCGCAGCCGTTGTGCTTAACCCTTCGCCGTGAACAAGGCACCCGTGTTAGGGGCGGTAACATTAAATTTTTAGCACGTTTGTCGCCTTGGTCGGTGTCTAGAAACGTTGCACTCGAACGAAAGAATACAGCTGTCCAGGGGCTTGATATATTCTAAAACATGGAATACTTTCCGAAATATATTACACGAACGTCTTCGTTTCCCATCAGCGATCGCCTTATATAATATTTTCTTGAGTTTGCTCAGACAGCTGGCCTCTCTATACAAAAACGATCTTCGAACCGAGATATCACCGCTAATCGGAACCCAAAACTGTGAAGGCCCTATTGAGTTTAATGTCACTGCATGCGCCAGTGTAATCACCTGTGACAAAAGGACACCATTCTTATGTGTGCGTGTGTTCATGGCGCCTTCTTTGTCTTTCTCCCCTTTCTATTCCCCTTCTCCTTTCTCCTGTGTTAGGTAATCTACCGATCGCAAGTTTAGGGCAATTTTATTTACCTTGATACCTCTACCTCTCCGTATAGGCGTTTACATGTTTTAGCTCGTATTTGAGGTGTCTGTATTACAATAAATAAACCAAGGTGGAATTAAACATTATTAATTTTCCAATAAACCTTCTTGTTCGTTGGCATATATCATTGAAATGTAACAGCCAACGTCTTTGACTGGCTATCGTACCCTAGCTCTCGACATTGGAGGTGTCAAAGTTTGGAAACTGCTGAAGGTCCAACGTATGTCTGTCTCTCCTTCTGCTTAAGAATGTACTTTCATTCAAAATAACAGCCTTGCGTTAGTTCCAACACAGATGAGAAAAAAAAAAAACATGGATTGAAGCACATAAGGGGTGCGGCCTAATTGCTGGGATAATTATAAGAACATCTTTCAAGAGAGCTAAAGAATGCTTCAGGGCTGGTGGTGGCCCATCTTTCGGCTGTAACGTGTCTTTTTCTTCATTTTAATTAGGGATTGTACGACTCGCTGGTAGGAGAAACTCCCTCATTTTCAATAAACTCCTGCCTTGAAGACACGATACACAAGACGTTACCTTTCCGCGTCCTTTCACTACAAGAGCAGTGGAACTGACTGGATCGCCTCTGTCGGACGACATGATATCGTGCTTGTATTACGAAATCACTCATCAGCACATCTTATAAGGGGGCAATAAAGGCTTAAGATCACTGTGGTTAAGCACAGAGTTTGGTGGTACTGTGTAGGGCTGCGTTTGAATCTGAAGACGAGACGCATCTTCGAGGTGGTCCCAGCCCGTGATCATCATTACCGTACTATTGCGTGGGATGAATGTTTCTGTGGGCGAGAGAGCTCAGCAAATGGAAGACACCACTGTAGCTTTTCTCTTGGTATTCTCTTGCGCGCTTCTACTTCGTTTCGTGGGGCACCACCTTATAGTAGCCACTGCACTTGTTTGAAATGGGCAATCCCTTTGGTCGTCCGTGAAACGAAGCCCATTCAAGGGGCACAAACTTACTAATTGCATGGCGTGGCCTGTTTAATGTCTACTACCGACTTCATGAGCACTTACTCTTGTTGCTATTGCACTCTAAATGCGGCAGGCACACATGAGGAGCAATTGCCCACCGTTCGTATTGAAAACTTTATATATAACGATGATGTGGGCAAAGCATCACGACAATATAGTTTCTTATTCTTCTTTTTAATCGCATGACGTCAGCATATTCTGCTTCCGCCGATGTGATCGTATAAGACGACTGTACTTCCAATGAGGCATATATTCGCGACGACAGCAGTATCCGAGGATCTAGCGAGAGAAGAGCATCGAATGGCGTTACCTTGCACTACGTCTACATAAGTCTTACGGCGTCGTATTTAAAATGCGCTCGGTGACGCAACCGCTACTAAATTTTGGCACGAATCAGGTGTTCCCGGGTTTAAATCTCACCTGAATGCCCATTCTGGGGGCGACGGAAAGAATACGTGCTCCTGTATGTCCTCTAATGGCACGTTTAAGAATCAACTCGCTGAATATTATTCAGGAGTTCACTAGCACGCCGTCTCTGAGAGCCCGCAATTACAACTCTGTGACTTTTGATGCCGTGATATACTGCACACTCAACTTTCACAGAAACACTCTATACAAAACCCTGACTTACTTTATTACTGAAATGAAAATGCTGCATTGTTACCAGAAAGCATCTTGCTTCATTGCGAAGCGTCAAGCTACTTCGCCCAGTTCAAAGTCCGTATTCAGATCCCTTCACATTTTTTGGAAATTGAGCCAATAACATGCTTTATTTCACCTTTCGGGAAATTCGCTCTAAGACTCAATACACTTATCTATCTTGTTTAAATACACCCTTGCTGCTTTCGATTTCATTCATCATCTACTGGGCGTCTTTATATGGGAACAGCGGTACAGTGAAAGACTGCAGTGCCACCATACCTTTATTGTCCTGCACTCACTCTGGCTATGGCCTACGTACAGCACAATTGATTTCGCGTCTTTCTTCTCAGGTGCTCTGTCAATATGATGTCGGTGGTTCTCCCGTCGTAGTTACTTACTGCACTCGCGCAACCAGCTTGCTGCTGTATCAGCGATCACCTGTTCTTCAATAACGAAAAATCTCGTGTTTTCCTCTCTGGGTCCGCGCCTCACTTGCAGCGGCCCTCATGATTCGACATCTCTACCAACCTTTCTCGTTTCCGCGATCCGCACTCCACCTTATTCGTCTTCGTCGTCAGTCACTGAGTTCTTTTACTGTTTGTTTTTTCTTCCCAAGAGCCGACGCGAGCATGATGAACCCGGTTGCAGTTTATCCGGGGCCAGAAGAGGTTGCGCAAGGACTACGGCCAAAAGTTGCGCCTTATATAACCACCACGAGTCCTTGCATTCTTATGTAAAAGAAATACTGAAAACAAGTGTTATAACTGGCTAACTATAGTAGAGAGAGAGAGCAAATGATAAAGGAAAGGTAGGGAGGTTAACCAGGACTGAGCCCGGTTGGCTACCCTACACTGGGGAAAGGGAAAAGGGGATGGAAAGATTAAAAGAAGAAGAGAAAGTCTACTGGGTATATCGTTCGGTCACTCAGTGCGGATCACAGACGCTGACTCAATCCAGTAGCCTTCAAATATCGCAGCAGAGCTTTTGTATCGAGCTACAAAAGGCTAACTATAGTAAAACAAAACACAGCCAGCCTGCTTGTTCTTTACGAAACGATACATGGAAGTGCCAGATGATTGATTGCTGGCTGACGAGCTCTGCATCGTATTAGGATAGCGCACTTTAGTGTGGCGCGAGTCTCTGTGGAGCAACGCGACGCACTGCATGTCGCCCGTCTGCAGGAAGGCACTAGAGATTTCACGCACTTACCTCGCGTCAGAGGACACGTGTGTATGGCATACTTGAAACTTACGTTTCATTGCTTGTCACGATAAAAGTACAAGGAAGTAAAATATCTGCTTCAGGCGCCACTTTTCTCTGCTTAAAGGAAATTTCACCATTATTTCTTGTGTATGCAGAAACACGAAGGCGTATAGCTGCAGAACGACTTAAAAAAATTTCAGTTCGTCAGTGAGTTTGAGTGAACGCGCTGCTGCAGGCGGCGCGATTCGGCCATATTTTGCCCTAGCTCCAGTAAAATCCATAGATAATTAACTCTCTGCTAGAGCGCCAGATATTAGAACATCAACTTGTTTATGTCTTTTGATGGCTTTATGTGTATGGCTTTTGATGCTCTACCTTGGCGTACCCAATTGTGCACACGGCACTTCAACATGTTCTGTTTGCTGAAGTTAGCTGCTACACCTGAATTAGGCGCACTTGTATTTTTCTATTCGTGCGCGAGAAAAACATGTCGTGGCACCTTCGTCGAATATCTCACAAAGAGTGTAGAGCGAGAGTGGTGCGAAATTAAGTGAGTTCACTTCTTTTACCATGGTACGGGTACACTTCTTACCCTTAAAGTAAATACTTTTTATAGAGAGATAAAGCGCTAAGCTTCAGTGCAGATCGACACGATGCTTAGCGGCGGACGCAATGTAGATGTCTCAATAAAACGACTATACGGATGATTGATCGGTGGCATAGAAGCTCTCTGTATCTTAATATACTCAAGGGTGATTGAGGGAGCAATTTATATTACATGTAAATGAAAGATACGTACTCGTGCCTGCGTTTGACTGACTGGTTATTCCTATGGCCCAGATCAAGCGTTCGTAACTCCTTGCTATAAGTTGCACTGCGGCAGATGCGGCGACATTTTACTCCGGGCCGGGCCCATGATAAATTAGGAGTGTATGCTTCACAGTGTCGAACCAGAACTTCTTTCGGTATGGCGTTTGTCCGAGTTCAGCGAAAACGTTCCATTGCTTGAGCGAAAAATAGCAGGGTTTCAGACCGGTTTGAACCGCGTCATGCTGGTTAGCATAATCTAATAACTACAGGAAAATGGCATATTCATTCATTCATTAATTCATTAATTATGTACAACATATTTTGCAAAATACGAAAGCATTACTGAACCCATAGCCATTGGCTATTCCCAGGTGCATAGTCAACTTAGGATATAAAACGCAGCACGCGAGCAAACAAAAGCAGCAGACATAATACATAATAGTAATATTAACATAGATAACTCAGACACGAAGGTAAATATAACTCAGTGTTCTTTTATCCTTAACGCGCGTGAGCAACAAAACAGACATAATAGATAACAATGAAATTGACATGCGCAACTTGAGCAATTGACATGTACAACTTAGACAGGAATGTAAATATAAAGAAGTGTACTTTTATCGACAGTATATTTCAAAAAAGTACTTTCTCACCGCAGACCTAAAGTTACGGGCTTCTTTTATATGTATGGGCAGAGAATTCCAAGTAAGTACGCCGTTAAATTCCACGAGCCTTTTCCCGTACAGATTATGACATGGGGGCAAATTAAAACACTGATTAGTTGCAGCTCTGTATTTTGTAACGGGATTTAAAACAACGTAATTCGAAGTGGATTATTGGTTTCGACAATACTATGAATTACCTCAGCAATTTTCAATTCATACAATGCATGCACTGGCAACACATGCAATAAGCTATACAAGTACGTACTGGATTGTGTACACCTAGAAGAGGGGATAATTCTTCATGCGCGTTTTTTCAGACGGAATACAGGCTCAAGGTAAGTTAGTAAATTGTTTCCCCATGAGTCTATACAATAAGATATGGGACTCTAAATGAAGGAGAAGTACAGCATACGTAGGACAGGATATCCGAAACATTCACGAGCCTATAGAAGAATATAACTTCCGTAAGCAAGCTTGGAAAGAAGGTGTTAAGTGCTAGTTTTTCAGTGCATGTCTGAATCAAAGAAAATGCCTAAATATTTGTAGGAGGCCACTTGTTGTAGTTTTGTACCTCCTAATGATATGTCCAGTATTTCAGTATTGAGTTTTTTCTTCCTGGAGTGAAAAACTGTATACTTGGTCTTACTGAGATTAAGGGTCAGTTCATTGGACGTGAACCACTTAAAATCGTCGTACAAGTCGGCAGAACCTCTAAGCTTCACAGGAAGACTTGAAGATAGGTACGCATGCGTTTCTTCATCCCCGAAGTAGTTACACCAAAATCGCATTGTTGAAGCACCCCTCAAAGCAACACTAGAAAAGAAATACGTCGTCTCTATCGCATCTGTTCATTTTACTTACCCGTATGATGGTGGCACGGAAGGTGGTAGACCTGAGTCGAAAACTGCAAATTTTGTTCTCTTTCGTTGTGTTACAGAGGGAAAAAGTTATGTTTTAGGTTAGTTCCACTCCACTCGGTATTCACGTTCTTTAACCTTTTGTTTCAGTTGAATTCCAGTTCGATTGCAGTTTGATTCCAGTTCTGTTCCCTGGTATACATTCTTTAGTGGTTAATAATACCTCACGATTTTTTTTCTTTGACCGAAGTAAGCGCACATGCTGCATGCAAGAAACTATATCCAGCCAGTACTGAAGCCAAGTGAACAGCAATCCTAAGAGCATAACTTATTCCTTGTTATCTCTTCAGAAATGCGTAGCAAAATGCGCTGCGTTCGAAATACCTTTTTTTTTTTCCTAAATCCAGTTTATTTACCTTGGGAGAAACTAGAGAAAATGCTGGACAAAAATATCTGGGACTGTTACCTCGTGCGTCTGCGACGCACAAAACAACAAAAGCGCTGCTGCATTTCTGAAGATTCGTCAGCCTATATGACAGCTTGCGATCGAATGAACGATCGACCTTTCAATATGTGTTTGCGTATGTGCTGTGAACTCTTTTTTTCTAACCAATTCTGACCTTTCTTCTTTTTTATCCTCTTTTTCATTTTATCCAGTATACAGTGGCAAATCATTCAGAGTCTGGTCAGCCGCCTTGCTTTTCTTCCACTTGTCTTGTTTTCTGGAAAAAAATATGCTTCCTCGAACATCATTGCATTTCGCTGTACAATTTGGCAGAGAGCTGCTTGAGACAGGCGCTATTCAGAGAGTTCCTCACAAACGGGAATATATTGAAACTTTTTGCGTGCTTCACTTTAACCGATACGATTGGCCGCAGCAACATAGTCCGTATACGTCGTAATTACCACCAGCGGAATGGTGCATTACCAGGCCCACAAAGAGGGCTAGTGGCGCCATATTGTGGAGCACAGTTGAACAAGAAAGAACACACATATATGTTACTCCAGTAACTGACCATAGTCTACCTATCTACTCGTGTAAACATCCCCCGCGATGCAATAGACAACACGCAGTCCCTTTTGCGTTACATTCCTTCGATGAGAACAAACACCAAGGTAACAGAAAAACGTGTCGGGCTTTGTAGTTGCACGAGGTGTCGCAAGATGTCGCTGCCAGCGTTGTTACCTACTCACAGTACTGAAATAAAGAGTAGAAAGGAAATCGTTACATGTGACCTTTTTAGACATTACGGAGAGTATGACAATGTAGACCGCAAGATTTTGTGAGATATTCTGGAAAAGGAAGGCTTAGACGACAATTGTCTACAGCATTTGAGAGAAAATACGGTTTGCGTTGAATGGGAAGGGATGAAGAGCGGGGAGGAAGTTGATATCAACGAGGGACTGAAGCAGGAGTGCCCTTTATCCCCACTGCTGTTTATTATGCCCATCGTAGATTTTATTCCTTTTCTTTTTTTTTTCTTTTTTAACATAGGTACAATATTAGGCAATAAAATAACAAGCATTTGGTGGCGCAACTCACCACCCCGTTCCAAAGGGGACGCTCATAACATCCATTCATCCATCCATCCGTCCTGCAATTCACGTCTACCGTTCCCCGATGCTTCCGTAAATATTAATGAGTTTACGGACAAGCTAGAACTCTCGGAATTAAGAACCAGGTAACCTGATATTACTTACATCTGTCACCAAGATTTGTTTTCCACGACCAAATTACTTCGGCACCTTTTAACATGCAGCCGCCGAAGCAATACAAGTGAGTTGCATTGCACTGACGCGCCTCTGATTTGTCCAAGTTCTCCACGCAGTCATCGTGCTAGGGGTGGCCGTGCAAGAGGATGGTGAAAAAAGGAATTCGACGTCTTGTTTTACTGAGTCCGCGAAAGAAAACTTGGGTAGCTAACACGCAAGTGCTTCTTCGAAGCGTGGACGTCGTAGAAGCACGTAGCTGTTTTTTTTAAGTGTTAGGCCAACGCCGGCTGCCATAGCTTTCGGTGCTTTCTTCCGTCGGCATAAGTTTACGTAATGGGATTACTAGAGTAAAGACAGCATGCATGAGCACATTTCTTCTACCTTCATGCTCAAAAAGCCTTGCTGCGCGCCTCGATCCTTCATTAGGTCAGTTATGAGGAAGGGCGACGGGCAGTTGCCTGCCTGTACAAGCCGAGGCTTCTTGACGAAGTTTCCCTCTGGAGCACCGCTAATTTTAGTTGATCGAATGTTGAATGAGCGGCCATTCGCTCTTCCATGAATTTTTAAATTTGGCGGCGTAATCTCAAACGACGCCCAATTGGCTAGAAGCTCCGTGCTGAGAGTATCACGGTTTCACAAGACGCCACACTCGGTACAGAGTACAGACCCCTTCATTCTTTTATTATTTATTGATGTTTTATTTTACCGTAATCACACGCCACTCATTCTGCTGGGCATCAATTTGACCGATTTAATTCTAGGTGTTCCTTCTTGGATGCACTGCAAAGTGGCTTACATGCTGAAATTTGCGGCGTACAGTTTGTGGGTTCTGTCTTGCAGCTAATAAAATGTTAGCTAGCAGCCACTCATGCTGCTGTTTATACAAGGAGTGCGCTCATGAAGTAGAGTCACTGAGCGTGCATGCGTCTTGAAAAAGTTTGATAAATCGTTTACCTTAGGCGTTGCAGTCCATACGTTAATCAGCCTTAGTGTGACAAAATTTGTAGAAGGGTACTTCAGGTGCGAATCACTTCAGTTGAAATCAGTTTCAACATGCAGACCTCTCCGGTAGCAATCACTGCTCACGACAGACTTCGTCGCGCATAGCAAAGAAAAGACACCTAGAATAAGCCTCACGTCATGAGCCTGACAGTACCGGTCCTGTGTTGCCGAGAAGACGCAGTATCCAGTGCGACTTTTCTTGCCATGATGCCTAATGCTTACTCTCTTAACGAAGTTCTCTTCGTCTACTCCCACTGGGTTTGGTCCATGTCAATAAGTAAATAACGTTTTTTTGCAAAATAAAAAAGTTCGACCACTCGTTATAGAAGTACATAACGAGTGCCCAAATAGACAACAGCTTTTTGTGTGTTTTGTTTGTTTAATAACTGCACACAGATGTTAAGGTAAGCTACCTCAGAAGCGGATATCCAATACGCAGTTGAGAAATTGTACCTACTCATTTACCCGTAAATACTCGCACGCATACCACAAACAAACCAACATAATAGGACAACAAACGTAACTGTAAACGAGAAACAAATACGATTATAAGCTACTCTATAGCCACTGGGCAATGTCCCCATGCACGTTTTGCCATTACCCCAGAATGGATGTGTCACTAGGATGGGAGAGCGAGACAATAAGTTCGCAGCATCAGAAGTTCGCCTTAACAGAAGTGATCCGCAAAACTGAAAGCTCTGTTAATCCACGTGCACCTTAATATCCGTTAAATAAAATATGAAATGAAAAAGCATTAAAACCGTCTATTTCTGTCTATTGAAAATGACAGTGTATGTATATATATATATATATATGCAACGCATGCAGCATGCGTGACAACTCTTGCGCACTTCCCTGTTGCGACATTTTGTTCATCTGTCCTGTACCGGCAACGTTTGTCACATGTCAAGTCGCATTTCTCTACGGTGAAACTTCGTGCATCGAGCAAGTCTCGTTACTGTATTTCATAATGGGCCTTTTTTTAATCATTGTGACAGTGTGTCATTTGCTGTACATTTCCAGGTTATTCGTGTGAAAAGGAGTGGCTGGCAACATTTGTATGTGTCAACCATTCCGCACACTATTCGTATCAATAAATAAATAAAAAGAAGAATAGGATACGCCGCATCCCTCTAAGGCCAACCACATGTTCAATACGGCGAGCTGGAGATTCCGCCCGTAGCATTACCGCTTGCTCTACCGCACGGAGGCAATCAGGCTCCTTTTTTTATACGCCGTCGTTTTGTCGTTGCTACTGAGGAAGCCGCACATAGAAGACGTAAAGTGCAAGGGAGAGAAAAAAATAAAGAACACCGATATTAAACCAGAGCTTCCGAGGCCGTAAAACTTCTGCACGCCAAATGCAGTATGCCGTCAAGCGACCCCCTCGGGGAAGCATTTTCGACCCGACGGGCGCGTTTTATCGTTCGTGTATCTTGCTTTGATCGCGACGCGTATGTCTGCCTTCCTTCGTGTTTGGTGGCGTAGATTTGGATGTTCCTCCTAGCGCGTTGGTTGTTTGTTGCACGATTGTAAACACGCCAGCTGCGCCGGTTCACAGTGCGGAAACGTATACGTCACAAACGCAAGAGGCAATGCAGACTATGAGACGCGACGAAGCCGCACCGTGTACACGCGCGCGTAAAAAAAAAAAAGAAAGAAGAAAAAAAAGAAAAGTTATCGAACGCGAAAGCTCAGCTGGAAACGGAACGTATCGAGTCGCTGTGTATCCACCGGAAATGGCGGGGAAGACTGCGACGTGTCTCAAACGTTGCCGCCAGCCGTACGTTACACGGCGCCGCTGTCATCGCTGCTCGCGGGGCACAGCTTCTCCAACGGAGAAGCAACGGAGAGAAAACGTCAAACAACAGAGCGGGGGGCAAAGCGTCGTATCCTTCCTTCGGATTGTCCTGCCTCCCTGCGTGATCCCTGCTATATACAGCGACGTTGCCTCGCGGCGTCCGTCTGTTTCTGCTTTGTTGCGTGGTTTGGAAAGATTGCTGTACAGTTCTGCGATCCTTAGGATGGTATTTGAAACTTTAACCTGGGTAAGGGTGGTTTCTTCTCGATTACTTTTATTCCATCTGGCTGCGTAGGTGTAAGAAAACAATCGTTGAATGCTGCAAGGAGTAGACGTCGACGTGCTATTGGCGCTGCGTAGTAATCAGAGCGGAGTGCCTGAGACAGCTTGGCCGACTTCATAATGTGGCAAGCCAGCATTGTTCTTTTTTTTTTTTTTGCCAGTGGTGAGGTGTCTGTCGTTAGTGGCGAATTCTGTGTGTATAACCTCGCGCTTTCTGTCATCAGGTAAAGGTACCGTTGCAGATTCCACAAGATTAAGACATTTACCGACATCCTTTGATATAAGCTGCAAAATAGGGCCCTGAAGGCGGGTAATTCCTATGCTAGCCTAGAAATCGAGCATTCCAACGTAAACATTGCATGCTATTATTTAATATTGTGCCATGATTTTTACATGCAATAATTAACTAAAGATATAATACTAATAATAATAAGAATATTATTATTATTATTATTATTATTATTAATTGGCAGGCAGCCAATGACCTTTATTAGGTCCTGAAGAGCGGCTCAGCAACCCCCTTGCGAGGGAGGAGCCGCTGCGGGCAGCTCCCACGTCGGCAGGCTGTGCCTGAACACGGTACGGCGGGTCCTCTGGAGGACCCGTAGATGAGGGGCGAGGTTGGAGCTCTTGAGCGCCTACTCCCACTCTTCTTCAGTGGGGAGATGATCGGGGTTTCGTAACGAGGGACAACGCCAGAGCATGTGCTCTAAATTGCAGAAGCGATCTCCGCAATCCGGACAATCGTGCTCGAACGATTCCGCGTACCTGCTGACCCTGGCTGGGCTGGGATAGGACCCGGTCTGCCGCATGCGAAGGATCGAAGACTGAGGCCTGCAGAACTTGGCGTGGGGCGGGCGATATACCCTCCTTCCGAGCTGATAGTGCTTTGTAATCTCGCTGAACGTGTGGAGAGAGTCCTTGTGGAGCCCTGCGTCCGGGTCCGCGCCCGCGAGCGGCGTTTCTTCGGCGTGGTGGGTGAGTTCGCGCGCACAGGGGTGGGCCAGCTCGTTGGCGTTGGGAACGACGGGGGATACCCCAGGCCCCATGTGGGCCGGAAATCAGGTCATGACGTGGGGGGTGACGCGCTTACCGCAAAGCAGGGCGGCCGCCTCCCTCGAGACTGAACCCGGGGCGAAGGCCCTTACCGCCGACCGAGAATCCGTGCAGACCTGCGATCTGCTCCTGTCCGCCAGTGCCGGGGATGAGCCTCGCACCGACGCAGCGTTAAAGGGCCCCTCACCAGGTCTGGCCATTTTGAGCTGACAAGCGCAGCGCATACATTGCGCGAAAACAATCGTGTCTGCAAAGTATTAAATCGCTACGCGCCGCGAAAAGATCTGACATTTCAATCCGAACGCCCTTTCACACTTTACTCGCGGCCGCCGCGCTCCAAGCCGGACGGTGACGTACTCGGGCCCCTGTGCCTACGTAATCGTGTCCGCACTCCATGCCGCAGTGTGACGTCGCTCGTTGTGACACGTGACTTCGAGAATTATTCAAGACAGCTGTTATCTGTGCGGTCTGTTGCTTGAATTGACGAATTGAAGTTTAGAGAAATAATAAAACACAAAAGGAATGTCTGCGTGTTTGTTTGTTTTTTACTTCGCACCAAAGCAAGAGAGATGTACTTCCACTTCGTCTCCTTGTTCCCACGGTCGTGCACTCACGTGCACAGGTACCGAAGCTATGTCATTTTCTACATTGTTCCAGCGCGTGGTCACGCTCTGCGATACGCTTGTTCATCCTCAGTATTCGTGCAGCACTGAAATATATCGCTAGTCAAGTTTCCTTGTGCACAGCGCGCAAAATTGTGCGCTGCGCGAGCGAGACAGCTGGGACAACTTAGAGGATAGATGGATGGATGTAATGAGCGTACCCTTTGGAACGGGGTGGTGGGTTGCGCCACCAAGCTCTTGCTATTATACTTCCTATTGTCCTACGTAAGCTAAACAAGGAAAAAAGAAAAGAAAACACTATGAACTCCCACAACCAAATTTTCTCATCCCTTATTGCGAACTTTGCTTTTGTACGTCTCCGTTTTCTTGTCGTTTCCCTACTTTTCTTCCACCAATCCTCCAACCGCCTCTTACTGATCCCTTTTGGGGACATGTTTACTTTTCCACGGCTCACGCTGAACCCAAGGGCTTCAAGGAGGCCAGTGGTGCCTAAATCCACTGTTGGGCAGACGTCTTCACATTCTAATAAAACATGCTCTATAGTTTCTCTAGCTTTAGCGCAGCAAACACATGCGTCTTCTTCCTTCTTATATCTCTCTTTATAGGTGCGTTTTCTAAGGCATAGAGACAACAGCTCGCGCGCGACACCATCGGCGGAAGTGCGAAGCGCCGAAAAAGAAAAGCGAGGAGCAAAAAAAAAAAAACAACAAAAACATGAAGGCGAGGCCTGTGACGTATGCGTCACGCGGTCCTCGAGGTCCGGTATGGGAGAACGAAGGGAAGGAATTTCACTTGCGAAGGCTAGCGGGCCGAGTGGAGAGGGAGTCTCGCTATGCAGTGGAGTCCGCCTGCTGAAATCATGGGTTCGCGGCACTCATATATCTATATCTCGGCTATTAATGAGCTGACTTGAAAAACTTTTGCGGCAGAACGCTCCCTAGAGGACACGTAAAAACTTCCAGCTTGTAACCAAATTTTATATGGGATGCATCATGTAACCGCACAAAAACAAGGGACAAAGAAGGAACACACAGGACAGGCGCGGCCTGTCCGCGCCTGTCCTGTGTGTTCCTTCGTTGTCCCTTGTTTTTGTGCGGTTACATGACGCATTCCATTAACGACCACCAACTAGCCCGCTTATCCCTGTTAAATATGCTGTTTCATATGGGGCCTGATGAGGCCCCCTTCAAGGAGGTGGCCCCTGTGATCTACCACTGCCGCCACGGACCGGTCGAACGAACCGTATTGGGCGGTATCGACGAACCCGACCGACCGTGGTTCACCGACGACGGAACTGAGAAGTGCAATCAATAAATAATTCCTTTAACATGCCCAGGAGCGACACTGCCGTCTGAGTGCCGGTGAAAAAAAAAAGCGAGAAAGTTGGAATGTAAAAGCACGACAAATAATTATGCCATGAAAAAATTTTATTTAAAAGCAAAATGAAAAAAGAACTAAATAAACAGCTTCGTAACCAACAACAATACAACAGTAACACACAATTGAGAGACGGGAAACTTGTATAGAAAGCGGAGAGAAACTATGGCAAGAGAAGAGGATAGCTGTGAAGATGGTTGAAAAGAAAGTGCGAAGCTCGGGGCAGAAAGAATACAATATGCTCTGAAAGTTATCAAGGTAGAAAGAAAAGACATTTGTTAAGACTTTGTATTCTGTGGAGATGAGAGTGTTTGCTGAAAGAGGCAGGAAAGGAAGGGCCTATGCTCTGTGGTAGCCTTTTTAGGAGTCTGCAGTTAACCAGAAGCACTTAGTAGATCCTAATGTGTAATGTTCCCACGAATGATTTTGCACAAAAAAAGAGCATGACGGTACAGCTACGTCTGCAGCTAAATGACGGAAGTGTAGGATGATTATTGAGGCCTAAAAGGGCGTTGTGGCATGAGGCCAAGAAAATCTAAGAAAAAGAAAAACGATGTTTATATAGTCATGAACTTTTTGGGCATACGCTCAATTACCATACTATTCCAGTTACTTGCGCCATTCCATATCGCCGAGGCATACTCAAATAATGGGGGACAGATGCATGAAAATAATTTCGGGAAGTGTGGTACGGAAATATCTTGTAAGTCAGCAGAAGCAAACGAGCGCGCCCAAGCCTCGTAATGCTAGGCGCTTAGAGTAGGCGAAGAAGCTACTATTGAGAACCACACTGAGGTTGTATATTTCAACAACAGTCACCAACGCCGCATAGTTTAAAGAAATAAAGGAAGATAAGTGTTTTACGCAAATATGTCAGAACTGTGTCGTTGCACTAATTTATAGTGATTCATTTAACCGACACCGTAAGGGAATGAGGGTAGATCAGAATTTATTTATTTATTTATTCATACAGTACTAGGCACCTTGCTCAGGTACACGCAGGGTGAATACAAATGCATTTGAATAGACGAAGGAAAGAGTGGCGCATGTCAACCACTAGCAGGTTCAATTTGACCTTCTACTTACGGCTTTTGCTGATACATAGTAGATTAAGTGTACTTACTTCAATCGTAGTGCGCTTGCATGGTCGTATAAACGCTACTGCCTGCGTTCCACTTATGATTTTTGTTGCTACAATGTGGATTCATCATACTCACGCATGTACTTATCCTTTTCTCGGATTTCACCCACATCCCACGCCTTAACGTTATCGCTCAACGCAAGACGCGCCTGCATGATCGGAACTTATTGTAATGTTATTGATGGTTCTATCCGTTGTCTGTTGTCACCGAACCTTCTCTAATCTGATCGTGTGCGCGGCGCGAATTTTGTAGTACTTTTTGGAAGACACGCAGGCACCAGCGATTACTCTGGCTCATGTATAAAACCCGACGTTCTGGACCGGCAGATCAGATGCCGACGATCGCCAACTGTTTTCACCGCTATCGTTGTGTTTGAGCGTAACTTGCTTCTGTGGGCACAGGCACAATAAGAAGTTAGTCACAGTTTCGCTTCTGTGTGCTTTCCCGTCACTAATACTTGACAATACATATTTCAATAGTAGTGCGCTGGGATCACTATATAGACGTTAGTTTTCTAAAAACAAGTTTACAATGGTGTAGTACATGTTCGCGAGTTGATTAGCTTCCCTTTTGCAGTTGTTTAACTCTTGAATATGGCGTTTGTATCACCTGAGTGTTGCTTTGCGCAGCCTTGAAAATGTTTTTTCCAAGTTCGTTTATACTTTTGAAATTGAACTCGGAAGTTCCCTGTAAAGCTGCCTCCTTTTTTGAAATACCCATTAAATGCGTAAAAGCGGTCTTGTAACAAGCTGCTGTGTGCCGGCACATATTCGCTGGTTCGGCTCATCAATCCACAGTGGTTCAAAGACTGGAAGCAGTTCCTCAGCCATTGGTCCACAGATAAGGTCCAACGCCGCGGGTAGGATCACTAATCTCATTCCTGTGTTCAAACCTCTTCTAAACGAGGCTAGCTAAACGAGGCTTTTGTGTCGAACGCGTATAGTTGTCCAACTCGCTGCCACCTTTCCAACCACATCTCCAAACATCGCAGTCACAAGTCATTGGCCACCCAACTATGCTGGAACGAATTGCGTGGGCGTAGTTTAGGCATCAATATACGATACATCCTTTGCCAAGAACACATCCCGAGTGCTTTCTATGTTCCCCCCCGAGTCATTTAACGTACATGCGATTGGTGGCCCTATAAACCAGCGGAGAAGGATGACCAGTCTTCGCAATCCTCTTAAAATATTTCGAGCAGTCCGCAAGCGCAACAGGAGGCCAACAATTCGCACCTGAGTGACGTGAAAGCAGAGTTGAATTTATTTGTTTAGAAAAAAAAGAGATACTGCAGTTTAAAAATGGCAAATCGTCCCAAAGTCCCAAAATGTGAATATTTTCTCGCATTTGGCTGGCTGTTGTTGAGGAAATTTTGACACTACTTCATCTTCAGAATAATAACTGTCTCGGAATTTATAATGATATTGCGCGGAAAAAGCCTCTACGTGCATCGATCCGGGACAGGCGGAGGCATAACAGAGCTGAGTAACGGAGGTTGGTATACCCTCTAGCAACAATACTGGCGGGTTCTTAAAGCCTGCGTTGCATCCACCGTCGACAGCTTTTAATCAACGCTAACGGATGGCGAGAAGCGCCGGGGGAGCTACGCGCCACTGGCTTTCTGGAGGCAGCATAAATTAATGAGTTTCTGAACGGAAACTTAATATCCTCCCTTCCTGGATTTCCTTTTCTTTGGGTCGCAGAGCGTATTCAATTAAGGCACAAGCTTTCAATCACGGTCTCTACGCCCGACAAACACGGTTCGTGGATGTGAAGCGGGCCTGTTTACGTCTTAGGTCGCCCTGTATAGTTTATTAGCGATTCCAGTAATCTCCATTTGGTGTCTCAGGCAAGTATCACTTTCAAGATGAATGCTTTTCTTTCCGGTATAGCGCTGTAAAATTGCAAAAGGGGAGTTGAAGCGACGTAAGGAGTTCCCTGAGAAAAGGCATAAAAGGCTTGGTGGAGACACCACCGTTGCTTTCATCTTATGCGGTGGGTGTCAAACGGCACAGACTATCACAAGTTGGTCCATTCGATGTCTGTAACACGTGGCCAATGCTCAGGGCACTTGCTGCTGCGTATCGTGCGCTTACCATCAGTACACGGATCGTCTTGTGCCGACATGGACTTCTAGCTACCATGACGCACGATACAGTATACAGCAAGGAACATGTGGGGTAAGAGAAATGGAAATCAAGGTTCTCTGCCCACTTTCTCGTTTTTTTTTCTCGTTGTTGTAAATGTTGTTGCATGATAGTTTGCCGAACTGCAGGAACCCTTGATTCTACTATTGGCTTCAAGTGTGTCGCAAGGCAAAAGTTATTGAAATCGATCTACAAGGCGATTGTATTATTCCAAAAGGGAAAGTAATAGCTGCACGATCATCATCGTCATCATCATCATAATCATCATCAGTCTATTTTGTGGTCATTCTAATATAGGACAAAGACAGCTACCACTGATCTTCAAGATTCCCTGCCGTGCACCGGTTGACCCCATCTTATGGCTGCCTATTACCGAGTTTCATGACACCACCTAATTCTTTACTGTCCTCAACTTCCGTTCCCTTCCCTTGCCACCAGTTGTGTAATTCTAATTGTCCACCGGTTATTTGCCCTACGAATTGTATGGGCTGTTCAACTACATGTCTTCCTACAATATCGTCCACCTCCGTTTTCTCTCAAATCCACACCGCCGTTTTCCTGTCTGTTCACATTATGCCTACAATGTTTTGCTCCATCAGTGGTTGCCCGGGTTATAACCTTTCTTTTTGTCAAGCTTCTTTGTCAACCTCCGAGCTTGCTTTATTAAACTGAAAATGAAAGGAAACATTTACTCACCTATAATGTTGATGTTACTGCTCCTTTCACGTAAGAGTAATTAGAAAATGATTCTGAAAAGTAAGTAGTATCAAAGGTCCAGAAAATCCATAGCGTAGTTGGTTAAGAGAGTAAATAAGGTCCGCAAGTAGTTCTAGTTTCTGCAACACGTTAGTACCAGTGGAA